>NW_021629762.1:30064-110773 GCF_900700375.1 Denticeps clupeoides | reverse complement strand
TTTTCGTTTTTTTTCCTGCTTTCGTTTCAACTCAAAATGACATTGCAGTCCACCATGAAGTCCTTTTTTATAAAGACCCGGTTTCATCCAGGACCAGGGCCAAGTTATTGTCTTTTTTACAGATGATTATTTTGAAGCCAAATACCCCAACTAGATAGCACTTTCTGTTGAAGATTTGACAAGAAAGATGCTAAAGTTGAGGGAGTTGTCTCTTTTTATTCCTTAAACCTTACATTCCAATGTACACTATTAACTGGAATGGAAAAAAAATCAACTAATCTGACGCTCTTGGCTCAGTGAAGCTACCCCAAAGAGAAGCACTACTGTCTTGATGTAAAATGAATGCTTCTGATTGAGGAGACCTAATGACCAAATACAGACTTTTGGAAAACTGTAATGATTGTGGTAGTTTTTGCACACATTGAAGAAAGTTCTTCCATGACCCGAAGTAGATGACATGTTGAAGCCAAATACCCCAACTTAATAGCACTTTCTGCTTTAGGTTTGACAAGAGAGTTGCTAAAGTTAAGGGAGTTGTCTGCTTTTGGATTTTTACTTTGTAAGTTGCACATTTTGACAACAGGTCAAATTACATGCAGTTGACTGTCATCTGTTTAGCTACCCCAAAGAGAAGCACTTATTTTCTATAAAATGAATGAATGCTTCTGTTTAAGGATACATGACAGAGGAATGTTGCAGATTGGTCACTGTGGTGCAGCTCTATAGGAATAAAGCTACATAAACAACATTTTGTTAATGAAGTCCATTCTGAAGCTGGATCTTGATCGATGCTGGAAAGATATTCTAAATGACTCTTTATATCACAAAGTAAGAATATGGATGGCTTTTTTCAATCTTTGAGTCATTTGAACCAATGCTGCCCCAACTTGGTAGCACTTACATTTAAGACAAAGTAAGTATGCTAAAGTCAGGGGTACATTCAGACAATTGTATTACACACAGCAGAAAAAAAGACTTCATCAAACAAAAGTACTAGGTAAAATGCTGTTTTAAATTTGTCCTCCAAAGTCATCATGCTTTGTTTGCCTGGAGTCAGTTACAGTTAGCCAAGCATGGCACAACATAAGGAAAACGTGACATTGTTAGAGTCACAATAAACTACTCCAACAAATAGCACTTACCAATAACTGAAAGCAAGTCAGTGTCATTATTTGGGAAGCCTCTGAGTCAGATGTAAGTTAATGAATTCAACCCCTTTTTTCTGCCAGTCTAGGGACATCCAGCCTAGGCATCCTCCAGATGATTCACCACAACAGCCAGAAATCTCTTGGACAACACGTCTGTTCCCATGTTCTCTGTCAACTAAAGAACGATAAGTATGGACTCTGCTTTAAAGCGTGCTGGGTGATAAGAGCATAATTGGGAGAATTCACAGCTCCACCCACATGCACTCTCAAATTTAGTATTCAAATATCTTGTCAATGGCTGAGAAATTAACACCATGACACAAACAATGCACCTTTTATTTCAGGAAACCTGTAAGTCAATTCTTCTCAAAACTGAGCAATTACAGACCACTGTGCAAATGGATTGATTAAATATAGTCTTTTTTTTTCGTTTTTTTTCCTGCTTTCGTTTCAACTCAAATGACATTGCAGGTCCACCATGAAGTCCTTTTTTATAAGAGCCGGTTTCATCCAGGACCAGGGCCAAGTTATTGTCTTTTTACAGATGATTATTTTGAAGCCAAATACCCCAACTAGATAGCACTTTCTGTTGAAGATTTGACAAGAAAGATGCTAAAGTTGAGGGAGTTGTCTCTTTTTATTCCTTAAACCTTACATTCCAATGTACACTATTAACTGGAATGGAAAAAAAATCAAACTAATCTGAAGCTCTTGGCTCAGTGAAGCTACCCCAAAGAGAAGCACTTACTGTCTTGATGTAAAATGAATGCTTCTGATTGAGGAGACCTAATGACCAAATACAGACTTTTGGAAAAACTGTAATGATTGTGGTAGTTTTTGCACACATTGAAGAAAGTTCTTCCATGACCCGAAGTAGATGACATGTTGAAGCCAAATACCCCAACTTACCCCAACTAGTGGGTAACACACTTGCCTATGAACCAGAAGACCCGGGTTCGAATCCCACTTACTACCATTGTGTCCCTGAGCAAGACACTTAACCCTAAATTGCTCCAGGGAGACTGTCCCTGTAAATACTGATTGTAAGTCGCTCTGGATAAGGGGCGTCTGATAAATGGCTGTAAATGTAAATGTAAATGTAATAGCACTTTCTGCTTTAGGTTTGACAAGAGAGTTGCTAAAGTTAAGGGAGTTGTCTGCTTTTGGATTT
Source organism: Denticeps clupeoides (assembly GCF_900700375.1). Taxonomy (NCBI): domain Eukaryota; kingdom Metazoa; phylum Chordata; class Actinopteri; order Clupeiformes; family Denticipitidae; genus Denticeps; species Denticeps clupeoides. The sequence continues at coordinate 108,454 of NW_021629762.1, read as the reverse complement.
TTACTTTGTAAGTTGCACATTTTGACAACAGGTCAAATTACATGCAGATGACTGTCATCTGTTTAGCTACCCCAAAGAGAAGCACTTATTTTCTATAAAATGAATGAATGCTTCTGTTTAAGGATACATGACAGAGGAATGTTGCAGATTGGTCACTGTGGTGAAGCTCTATAGGAATAAAGCTACATAAACAACATTTTGTTAATGAAGTCCATTCTGAAGCTGGATCTTGATCGATGCTGGAAAGATATTCTAAATGACTCTTTATATCACAAAGTAAGAATATGGATGGCTTTTTTCAATCTTTGAGTCATTTGAACCAAATGCTGCCCCAACTTGGTAGCACTTACATTTAAGACAAAGTAAGTATGCTAAAGTCAGGGGTACATTCAGACAATTGTATTACACAGCAGAAAAAAAGACTTCATCAAACAAACGTACTAGGTAAAATGCTGTTTTAAATTTGTCCTCCAAAGTCATCATGCTTTGTTTGCCTGGAGTCAGTTACAGTTAGCCAAGCATGGCACAACATAAGGAAAACGTGACATTGTTAGAGTCACAATAAACTACTCCAACAAATAGCACTTACCAATAACTGAAAGCAAGTCAGTGTCATTATTTGGGAAGCCTCTGAGTCAGATGTAAGTTAATGAATTCAACCCCTTTTTTCTGCCAGTCTAGGGACCATCCAGCCTAGGCATCCTCCAGATGAATCACCACAACAGCCAGAAATCTCTTGGACAACACGTCTGTTCCCATGTTCTCTGTCAACTAAAGAACGATAAGTATGGACTCTGCTTTAAAGCGTGCTGGGTGATAAGAGCATAATGGGAGAATTCACAGCTCCACCCACATGCACTCTCAAATTTAGTATTCAAATATCTTGTCAATGGCTGAGAAATTAACACCATGACACAAACAATGCACCTTTTATTTCAGGAAACCTGTAAGTCAATTCTTCTCAAAACTGAGCAATTACAGACCACTGTGCAAATGGATTGATTAAATATAGTCTTTTGTTTTCGTTTTTTTCCTGCTTTCGTTTCAACTCAAAATGACATTGCAGTCCACCATGAAGTCCTTTTTTATAAAGAGCCGGTTTCATCCAGGACCAGGGCCAAGTTATTGTCTTTTTTACAGATGATTATTTTGAAGCCAAATACCCCAACTAGATAGCACTTTCTGTTGAAGATTTGACAAGAAAGATGCTAAAGTTGAGGGAGTTGTCTCTTTTTATTCCTTAAACCTTACATTCCAATGTACACTATTAACTGGAATGGAAAAAAAAATCAAACTAATCTGAAGCTCTTGGCTCAGTGAAGCTACCCCAAAGAGAAGCACTTACTGTCTTGATGTAAAATGAATGCTTCTGATTGAGGAGACCTAATGACCAAATATAGACTTTTGGAAAACTGTAATGATTGTGGTAGTTTTTGCACACATTGAAGAAAGTTCTTCCATGACCCCGAAGTAGATGACATGTTGAAGCCAAATACCCCAACTTAATAGCACTTTCTGCTTTAGGTTTGACAAGAGAGTTGCTAAAGTTAAGGGAGTTGTCTGCTTTTGGATTTTTACTTTGTAAGTTGCACATTTTGACAACAGGTCAAATTACATGCAGATGACTGTCATCTGTTTAGCTACCCCAAAGAGAAGCACTTATTTTCTATAATATGAATGAATGCTTCTGTTTAAGGATACATGACAGAGGAATGTTGCAGATTGGTCACTGTGGTGAAGCTCTATAGGAATAAAGCTACATAAACAACATTTTGTTAATGAAGTCCATTCTGAAGCTGGATCTTGATCGATGCTGGAAAGATATTCTAAATGACTCTTTATATCACAAAGTAAGAATATGGATGGCTTTTTTCAATCTTTGAGTCATTTGAACCAAATGCTGCCCCAACTTGGTAGCACTTACATTTAAGACAAAGTAAGTATGCTAAAGTCAGGGGTACATTCAGACAATTGTATTACACAGCAGAAAAAAAGACTTCATCAAACAAAAGTACTAGGTAAATGCTGTTTTAAATTTGTCCTCCAAAGTCATCATGCTTTGTTTGCCTGGAGTCAGTTACAGTTAGCCAAGCATGGCACAACATAAGGAAAACGTGACATTGTTAGAGTCACAATAAACTACTCCAACAAATAGCACTTACCAATAACTGAAAGCAAGTCAGTGTCATTATTTGGGAAGCCTCTGAGTCAGATGTAAGTTAATGAATTCAACCCCTTTTTTCTGCCAGTCTAGGGACCATCCAGCCTTGGCATCCTCCAGATGAATCACCACAACAGCCAGAAATCTCTTGGACAACAGGTCTGTTCCCATGTTCTCTGTCAACTAAAGAACGATAAGTATGGACTCTGCTTTAAAGCGTGCTGGGTGATAAGAGCATAATGGGAGAATTCACAGCTCCACCCCACATGCACTCTCAAATTTAGTATTCAAATATCTTGTCAATGGCTGAGAAATTAACACCATGACACAAACAATGCACCTTTTATTTCAGGAAACCTGTAAGTCCAATCTTCTCAAAACTGAGCAATTACAGACCACTGTGCAAATGGATTGATTAAATATAGTCTTTTGTTTTCGTTTTTTTTCCTGCTTTCGTTTCAACTCAAAATGACATTGCAGTCCACCATGAAGTCCTTTTTTATAAAGACCCGGTTTCATCCAGGACCAGGGCCAAGTTATTGTCTTTTTTACAGATGATTATTTTGAAGCCAAATACCCCAACTAGATAGCACTTTCTGTTGAAGATTTGACAAGAAAGATGCTAAAGTTGAGGGAGTTGTCTCTTTTTATTCCTTAACCTTACATTCCAATGTACACTATTAACTGGAATGGAAAAAAAATCAAACTAATCTGAAGCTCTTGGCTCAGTGAAGCTACCCCAAAGAGAAGCACTTACTGTCTTGATGTAAAAGAATGCTTCTGATTGAGGAGGCCTAATGACCAAATATAGACTTTTGGAAAACTGTAATGATTGTGGTAGTTTTTGCACACATTGAAGAAAGTTCTTCCATGACCCGAAGTAGATGACATGTTGAAGCCAAATACCCCAACTTAATAGCACTTTCTGCTTTAGGTTTGACAAGAGAGTTGCTAAAGTTAAGGGAGTTGTCTGCTTTTGGATTTTTACTTTGTAAGTTGCACATTTGACAACAGGTCAAATTACATGCAGATGACTGTCATCTGTTTAGCTACCCCAAAGAGAAGCACTTATTTTCTATAATATGAATGAATGCTTCTGTTTAAGGATACATGACAGAGGAATGTTGCAGATTGGTCACTGTGGTGAAGCTCTATAGGAATAAAGCTACATAAACAACATTTTGTTAATGAAGTCCATTCTGAAGCTGGATCTTGATCGATGCTGGAAAGATATTCTAAATGACTCTTTATATCACAAAGTAAGATTATGGATGGCTTTTTTCAAACTTTGAGTCATTTGAACCAAATGCTGCCCCAACTTGGTAGCACTTACATTTAAGACAAAGTAAGTATGCTAAAGTCAGGGGTACATTCAGACAATTGTATTACACAGCAGAAAAAAAGACTTCATCAAACAAAAGTACTAGGTAAAATGCTGTTTTAAATTTGTCCTCCAAAGTCATCATGCTTTGTTTGCCTGGAGTCAGTTACAGTTAGCCAAGCATGGCACAACATAAGGAAAACGTGACATTGTTAGAGTCACAATAAACTACTCCAACAAATAGCACTTACCAATAACTGAAAGCAAGTCAGTGTCATTATTTGGGAAGCCTCTGAGTCAGATGTAAGTTAATGAATTCAACCCCTTTTTTCTGCAAGTCTAGGGACCATCCAGCCTTGGCATCCTCCAGATGAATCACCACAACAGCCAGAAATCTCTTGGACAACAGGTCTGTTCCCATGTTCTCTGTCAACTAAAGAACGATAAGTATGGACTCTGCTTTAAAGCGTGCTGGGTGATAAGAGCATAATTGGAGAATTCACAGCTCCACCCACATGCACTCTCAAATTTAGTATTCAAATATCTTGTCAATGGCTGAGAAATTAACACCATGACACAAACAATGCACCTTTTATTTCAGGAAACCTGTAAGTCAATTCTTCTCAAAACTGAGCAATTACAGAACACTGTGCAAATGGATTGATTAAATATAGTCTTTTGTTTTCGTTTTTTTTCCTGCTTTCGTTTCAACTCAAAATGACATTGCAGTCCACCATGAAGTCCTTTTTTATAAAGACCCGGTTTCATCCAGGACCAGGGCCAAGTTATTGTCTTTTTACAGATGATTATTTTGAAGCCAAATACCCCAACTAGATAGCACTTTCTGTTGAAGATTTGACAAGAAAGATGCTAAAGTTGAGGGAGTTGTCTCTTTTTATTCCTTAAACCTTACATTCCAATGTACACTATTAACTGGAATGGAAAAAAAATCAAACTAATCTGAAGCTCTTGGCTCAGTGAAGCTACCCCAAAGAGAAGCACTTACTGTCTTGATGTAAAATGAATGCTTCTGATTGAGGAGACCTAATGACCAAATACAGACTTTTGGAAAACTGTAATGATTGTGGTAGTTTTTGCACACATTGAAGAAAGTTCTTCCATGACCCGAAGTAGATGACATGTTGAAGCCAAATACCCCAACTTAATAGCACTTTCTGCTTTAGGTTTGACAAGAGAGTTGCTAAAGTTAAGGGAGTTGTCTGCTTTGGATTTTTACTTTGTAAGTTGCACATTTTGACAACAGGTCAAATTACATGCAGTTGACTGTCATCTGTTTAGCTACCCCAAAGAGAAGCACTTATTTTCTATAAAATGAATGAATGCTTCTGTTTAAGGATACATGACAGAGGAATGTTGCAGATTGGTCACTGTGGTGAAGCTCTATAGGAATAAAGCTACATAAACAACATTTTGTTAATGAAGTCCATTCTGAAGCTGGATCTTGATCGATGCTGGAAAGATATTCTAAATGACTCTTTATATCACAAAGTAAGAATATGGATGGCTTTTTTCAATCTTTGAGTCATTTGAACCAAATGCTGCCCCAACTTGGTAGCACTTACATTTAAGACAAAGTAAGTATGCTAAAGTCAGGGGTACATTCAGACAATTGTATTACACAGCAGAAAAAAAGACTTCATCAAACAAAAGTACTAGGTAAAATGCTGTTTTAAATTTGTCCTCCAAAGTCATCATGCTTTGTTTGCCTGGAGTCAGTTACAGTTAGCCAAGCATGGCACAACATAAGGAAAACGTGACATTGTTAGAGTCACAATAAACTACTCCAACAAATAGCACTTACCAATAACTGAAAGCAAGTCAGTGTCATTATTTGGGAAGCCTCTGAGTCAGATGTAAGTTAATGAATTCAACCCCTTTTTTCTGCCAGTCTAGGGACCATCCAGCCTAGGCATCCTCCAGATGAATCACCACAACAGCCAGAAATCTCTTGGACAACACGTCTGTTCCCATGTTCTCTGTCAACTAAAGAACGATAAGTATGGACTCTGCTTTAAAGCGTGCTGGGTGATAAGAGCATAATTGGAGAATTCACAGCTCCACCCACATGCACTCTCAAATTTAGTATTCAAATATCTTGTCAATGGCTGAGAAATTAACACCATGACACAAACAATGCACCTTTTATTTCAGAAAACCTGTAAGTCAATTCTTCTCAAAACTGAGCAATTACAGACCACTGTGCAAATGGATTGATTAAATATAGTATTTTGTTTTCGTTTTTTTTTCCTGCTTTCGTTTCAACTCAAAATGACATTGCAGTCCACCATGAAGTCCTTTTTATAAAGACCCGGTTTCATCCAGGACCAGGGCCAAGTTATTGTCTTTTTTACAGATGATTATTTTGAAGCCAAATACCCCAACTAGATAGCACTTTCTGTTGAAGATTTGACAAGAAAGATGCTAAAGTTGAGGGAGTTGTCTCTTTTATTCCTTAAACCTTACATTCCAATGTACACTATTAACTGGAATGGAAAAAAAATCAAACTAATCTGAAGCTCTTGGCTCAGTGAAGCTACCCCAAAGAGAAGCACTTACTGTCTTGATGTAAAATGAATGCTTCTGATTGAGGAGACCTAATGACCAAATACAGACTTTTGGAAAACTGTAATGATTGTGGTAGTTTTTGCACACATTGAAGAAAGTTCTTCCATGACCCGAAGTAGATGACATGTTGAAGCCAAATACCCCAACTTAATAGCACTTTCTGCTTTAGGTTTGACAAGAGAGTTGCTAAAGTTAAGGGAGTTGTCTGCTTTTGGATTTTTACTTTGTAAGTTGCACATTTTGACAACAGGTCAAATTACATGCAGTTGACTGTCATCTGTTTAGCTACCCCAAAGAGAAGCACTTATTTTCTATAAAATGAATGAATGCTTCTGTTTAAGGATACATGACAGAGGAATGTTGCAGATTGGTCACTGTGGTGCAGCTCTATAGGAATAAAGCTACATAAACAACATTTTGTTAATGAAGTCCATTCTGAAGCTGGATCTTGATCGATGCTGGAAAGATATTCTAAATGACTCTTTATATCACAAAGTAAGAATATGGATGGCTTTTTTCAATCTTTGAGTCATTTGAACCAAATGCTGCCCCAACTTGGTAGCACTTACATTTAAGACAAAGTAAGTATGCTAAAGTCAGGGGTACATTCAGACAATTGTATTACACAGCAGAAAAAAAGACTTCATCAAACAAAAGTACTAGGTAAAATGCTGTTTTAAATTTGTCCTCCAAAGTCATCATGCTTTGTTTGCCTGGAGTCAGTTACAGTTAGCCAAGCATGGCACAACATAAGGAAAAACGTGACATTGTTAGAGTCACAATAAACTACTCCAACAAATAGCACTTACCAATAACTGAAAGCAAGTCAGTGTCATTATTTGGGAAGCCTCTGAGTCAGATGTAAGTTAATGAATTCAACCCCTTTTTTCTGCCAGTCTAGGGACCATCCAGCCTAGGCATCCTCCAGATGAATCACCACAACAGCCAGAAATCTCTTAGACAACAGGTCTGTTCCCATGTTCTCTGTCAACTAAAGAACGATAAGTATGGACTCTGCTTTAAAGCGTGCTGGGTGATAAGAGCATAATGGGAGAATTCACAGCTCCACCCACATGCACTCTCAAATTTAGTATTCAAATATCTTGTCAATGGCTGAGAAATTAACACCATGACACAAACAATGCACCTTTTATTTCAGGAAACCTGTAAGTCAATTCTTCTCAAAACTGAGCAATTACAGACCACTGTGCAAATGGATTGATTAAATATATTTTTTTGTTTTAAATTTTTTTCCTGCTTTCGTTTCAACTCAAAATGACATTGCAGTCCACCATGAAGTCCTTTTTTATAAAGAGCCGGTTTCATCCAGGACCAGGGCCAAGTTATTGTCTTTTTTACAGATGATTATTTTGAAGCCAAATACCCCAACTAGATAGCACTTTCTGTTGAAGATTTGACAAGAAAGATGCTAAAGTTGAGGGAGTTGTCTCTTTTTATTCCTTAAACCTTACATTCCAATGTACACTATTAACTGGAATGGAAAAAAAATCAAACTAATCTGAAGCTCTTGGCTCAGTGAAGCTACCCCAAAGAGAAGCACTTACTGTCTGATGTAAAATGAATGCTTCTGATTGAGGAGACCTAATGACCAAATACAGACTTTTGGAAAACTGTAATGATTGTGGTAGTTTTTGCACACATTGAAGAAAGTTCTTCCATGACCCGAAGTAGATGACATGTTGAAGCCAAATACCCCAACTTAATAGGGGTGGTAGTAGCCTAGTGGGTAACACACTTGCCTATGAACCAGAAGACCCGGGTTCGAATCCCACTTACTACCATTGTGTCCCTGAGCAAGACACTTAACCCTAAATTGCTCCAGGGAGACTGTCCCTGTAAATACTGATTGTAAGTCGCTCTGGATAAGGGCGTCTGATAAATGCTGTAAATGTAAATGTAAATGTAATAGCACTTTCTGCTTTAGGTTTGACAAGAGAGTTGCTAAAGTTAAGGGAGTTGTCTGCTTTTGGATTTTTACTTTGTAAGTTGCACATTTTGACAACAGGTCAAATTACATGCAGTTGACTGTCATCTGTTTAGCTACCCCAAAGAGAAGCACTTATTTTCTATAAATGAATGAATGCTTCTGTTTAAGGATACATGACAGAGGAATGTTGCAGATTGGTCACTGTGGTGAAGCTCTATAGGAATAAAGCTACATAAACAACATTTTGTTAATGAAGTCCATTCTGAAGCTGGATCTTGATCGATGCTGGAAAGATATTCTAAATGACTCTTTATATCACAAAGTAAGAATATGGATGGCTTTTTTCAATCTTTGAGTCATTTGAACCAAATGCTGCCCCAACTTGGTAGCACTTACATTTAAGACAATGTAAGTATGCTAAAGTCAGGGGTACATTCAGACAATTGTATTACACAGCAGAAAAAAAGACTTCATCAAACAAAAGTACTAGGTAAAATGCTGTTTTAAATTTGTCCTCCAAAGTCATCATGCTTTGTTTGCCTGGAGTCAGTTACAGTTAGCCAAGCATGGCACAACATAAGGAAAACGTGACATTGTTAGAGTCACAATAAACTACTCCAACAAATAGCACTTACCAATAACTGAAAGCAAGTCAGTGTCATTATTTGGGAAGCCTCTGAGTCAGATGTAAGTTAATGAATTCAACCCCTTTTTTCTGCCAGTCTAGGGACCATCCAGCCTAGGCATCCTCCAGATGAATCACCACAACAGCCAGAAATCTCTTGGACAACAGGTCTGTTCCCATGTTCTCTGTCAACTAAAGAACGATAAGTATGGACTCTGCTTTAAAGCGTGCTGGGTGATAAGAGCATAATGGGAGAATTCACAGCTCCACCCACATGCACTCTCAAATTTAGTATTCAAATATCTTGTCAATGGCTGAGAAATTAACACCATGACACAAACAATGCACCTTTTATTTCAGGAAACCTGTAAGTCAATTCTTCTCAAAACTGAGCAATTACAGACCACTGTGCAAATGGATTGATTAAATATATTTTTTTGTTTTAAAATTTTTTCCTGCTTTCGTTTCAACTCAAAATGACATTGCAGTCCACCACGAAGTCCTTTTTTATAAAGAGCCGGTTTCATCCAGGACCAGGGCCAAGTTATTGTCTTTTTTACAGATGATTATTTTGAAGCCAAATACCCCAACTAGATAGCACTTTCTGTTGAAGATTTGACAAGAAAGATGCTAAAGTTGAGGGAGTTGTCTCTTTTTATTCCTTAAACCTTACATTCCAATGTACACTATTAACTGGAATGGAAAAAAAATCAAACTAATCTGAAGCTCTTGGATCAGTGAAGCTACCCCAAAGAGAAGCACTTACTGTCTTGATGTAAAATGAATGCTTCTGATTGAGGAGACCTAATGACCAAATACAGACTTTTGGAAAACTGTAATGATTGTGGTAGTTTTTGCACACATTGAAGAAAGTTCTTCCATGACTCGAAGTAGATGACATGTTGAAGCCAAATACCCCAACTTAATAGCACTTTCTGCTTTAGGTTTGACAAGAGAGTTGCTAAAGTTAAGGGAGTTGTCTGCTTTTGGATTTTTACTTTGTAAGTTGCACATTTTGACAACAGGTCAAATTACATGCAGTTGACTGTCGTCTGTTTAGCTACCCCAAAGAGAAGCACTTATTTTCTATAAAATGAATGAATGCTTCTGTTTAAGGATACATGACAGAGGAATGTTGCAGATTGGTCATTGTGGTGAAGCTCTATAGGAATAAAGCTACATAAACAACATTTTGTTAATAAAGTCCATTCTGAAGCTGGATCTTGATCGATGCTGGAAAGATATTCTAAATGACTCTTTATATCACAAAGTAAGAATATGGATGGCTTTTTTCAATCTTTGAGTCATTTGAACCAAATGCTGCCCCAACTTGGTAGCACTTACATTTAAGACAAAGTAAGTATGCTAAAGTCAGGGGTACATTCAGACAATTGTATTACACAGCAGAAAAAAAGACTTCATCAAACAAAAGTACTAGGTAAAATGCTGTTTTAAATTTGTCCTCCAAAGTCATCATGCTTTGTTTGCCTGGAGTCAGTTACAGTTAGCCAAGCATGGCACAACATAAGGAAAACGTGACATTGTTAGAGTCACAATAAACTACTCCAACAAATAGCACTTACCAATAACTGAAAGCAAGTCAGTGTCATTATTTGGGAAGCCTCTGAGTCAGATGTAAGTTAATGAATTCAACCCCTTTTTTCTGCCAGTCTAGGGACCATCCAGCCTAGGCATCCTCCAGATGAATCACCACAACAGCCAGAAATCTCTTGGACAACACGTCTGTTCCCATGTTCTCTGTCAACTAAAGAACGATAAGTATGGACTCTGCTTTAAAGCGTGCTGGGTGATAAGAGCATAATGGGAGAATTCACAGCTCCACCCACATGCACTCTCAAATTTAGTATTCAAATATCTTGTCAATGGCTGAGAAATTAACACCATGACACAAACAATGCACCTTTTATTTCAGGAAACCTGTAAGTCAATTCTTCTCAAAACTGAGCAATTACAGACCACTGTGCAAATGGATTGATTAAATATATTTTTTTGTTTTAAAATTTTTTCCTGCTTTCGTTTCAACTCAAAATGACATTGCAGTCCACCATGAAGTCCTTTTTTATAAAGAGCCGGTTTCATCCAGGACCAGGGCCAAGTTATTGTCTTTTTTACAGATGATTATTTTGAAGCCAAATACCCCAACTAGATAGCACTTTCTGTTGAAGATTTGACAAGAAAGATGCTAAAGTTGAGGGAGTTGTCTCTTTTTATTCCTTAAACCTTACATTCCAATGTACACTATTAACTGGAATGGAAAAAAAATCAAACTAATCTGAAGCTCTTGGCTCAGTGAAGCTACCCCAAAGAGAAGCACTTACTGTCTTGATGTAAAATGAATGCTTCTGATTGAGGAGACCTAATGACCAAATACAGACTTTTGGAAAACTGTAATGATTGTGGTAGTTTTTGCACACATTGAAGAAAGTTCTTCCATGACCCGAAGTAGATGACATGTTGAAGCCAAATACCCCAACTTAAAAGGGGTGGTAGTAGCCTAGTGGGTAACACACTTGCCTATGAACCAGAAGACCCGGGTTCGAATCCCACTTACTACCATTGTGTCCCTGAGCAAGACACTTAACCCTAAATGGCTCCAGGGAGACTGTCCCTGTAAATACTGATTGTAAGTCGCTCTGGATAAGGGCGTCTGATAAATGCTGTAAATGTAAATGTAAATGTAATAGCACTTTCTGCTTTAGGTTTGACAAGAGAGTTGCTAAAGTTAAGGGAGTTGTCTGCTTTTGGATTTTTACTTTGTAAGTTGCACATTTTGACAACAGGTCAAATTACATGCAGATGACTGTCATCTGTTTAGCTACCCCAAAGAGAAGCACTTATTTTCTATAATATGAATGAATGCTTCTGTTTAAGGATACATGACAGAGGAATGTTGCAGATTGGTCACTGTGGTGAAGCTCTATAGGAATAAAGCTACATAAACAACATTTTGTTAATGAAGTCCATTCTGAAGCTGGATCTTGATCGATGCTGGAAAGATATTCTAAATGACTCTTTATATCACAAAGTAAGAATATGGATGGCTTTTTTCAATCTTTGAGTCATTTGAACCAAATGCTGCCCCAACTTGGTAGCACTTACATTTAAGACAAAGTAAGTATGCTAAAGTCAGGGGTACATTCAGACAATTGTATTACACAGCAGAAAAAAAGACTTCATCAAACAAAAGTACTAGGTAAAATGCTGTTTTAAATTTGTCCTCCAAAGTCATCATGCTTTGTTTGCCTGGAGTCAGTTACAGTTAGCCAAGCATGGCACAACATAAGGAAAACGTGACATTGTTAGAGTCACAATAAACTACTCCAACAAATAGCACTTACCAATAACTGAAAGCAAGTCAGTGTCATTATTTGGGAAGCCTCTGAGTCAGATGTAAGTTAATGAATTCAACCCCTTTTTTCTGCCAGTCTAGGGACCATCCAGCCTAGGCATCCTCCAGATGAATCACCACAACAGCCAGAAATCTCTTGGACAACACGTCTGTTCCCATGTTCTCTGTCAACTAAAGAACGATAAGTATGGACTCTGCTTTAAAGCGTGCTGGGTGATAAGAGCATAATTGGAGAATTCACAGCTCCACCCACATGCACTCTCAAATTTAGTATTCAAATATCTTGTCAATGGCTGAGAAATTAACACCATGACACAAACAATGCACCTTTTATTTCAGGAAACCTGTAAGTCAATTCTTCTCAAAACTGAGCAATTACAGACCACTGTGCAAATGGATTGATTAAATATAGTCTTTTGTTTTCGTTTTTTTTCCTGCTTTCGTTTCAACTCAAAATGACATTGCAGTCCACCATGAAGTCCTTTTTTATAAAGAGCCGGTTTCATCCAGGACCAGGGCCAAGTTATTGTCTTTTTTACAGATGATTATTTTGAAGCCAAATACCCCAACTAGATAGCACTTTCTGTTGAAGATTTGACAAGAAAGATGCTAAAGTTGAGGGAGTTGTCTCTTTTTATTCCTTAAACCTTACATTCCAATGTACACTATTAACTGGAATGGAAAAAAAATCAAACTAATCTGAAGCTCTTGGCTCAGTGAAGCTACCCCAAAGAGAAGCACTTACTGTCTTGATGTAAAATGAATGCTTCTGATTGAGGAGACCTAATGACCAAATACAGACGTTTGGAAAACTGTAATGATTGTGGTAGTTTTTGCACACATTGAAGAAAGTTCTTCCATGACCCGAAGTAGATGACATGTTGAAGCCAAATACCCCAACTTAATAGCACTTTCTGCTTTAGGTTTGACAAGAGAGTTGCTAAAGTTAAGGGAGTTGTCTGCTTTTGGATTTTTACTTTGTAAGTTGCACATTTTGACAACAGGTCAAATTACATGCAGATGACTGTCATCTGTTTAGCTACCCCAAAGAGAAGCACTTATTTTCTATAATATGAATGAATGCTTCTGTTTAAGGATACATGACAGAGGAATGTTGCAGATTGGTCACTGTGGTGCCGCTCTATAGGAATAAAGCTACATAAACAACATTTTGTTAATGAAGTCCATTCTGAAGCTGGATCTTGATCGATGCTGGAAAGATATTCTAAATGACTCTTTATATCACAAAGTAAGAATATGGATGGCTTAATATGACGTATCAGATATTAAATTGACATCAGGGTGCGTAGCACCTTAAGGCCGAGGGCTGGAAAACCCCACCTAATCGATTCAGCTCCACCCCACTCCATTGCCAAGCCTGTGAATGATCGTTGTAGAGCACACACAGACAAAGAAACCTGAAGAGAAGTTAAGAGAAAAAAAAAATAAAAAAAAAAATAAAAAGGCGGGAAAACATATCAAAGAAAGAAAATACCCCTTAACTTTTAAAAAAGTTAACAAAGTAATGTAAATACTTTCATTTTAAAAGTTTTACAATAGTTAAAGCTTACAGCACATGGCATTCCCACATAGTCTCCCATCCAAGTACTAAGCAGGCCCAAGCCTTCTTAGCTTCTGAGATCAGACAAGATTGGGGAATCTTCAGCTGGTATGTCCGTAAGCAAACTCTGCTTGAAAATCTTGAACTTTAAACCAAAGGGGCTTGAACACATATCAAAGAGCGAAAAAAGGTTTCTGAAAGGCGAAAAAAAGTTTATGAAGGGCGAAAAAAAAAGTTTATGAAGGGCAAATTTTTTTTTATTAAGGAATGAAAGAAAAGTTTCTGAGAGAAAGCTGCGGGGGTAGGAGACGGGCGGGAAAATTCTGAGGGGAAGGAGAGGAGAACGGAGATCGGTATGCTTTATTTTGCATATACGCTATGAAAGGGGTTTTTTAGTTTAATGTTGTATTTTAGATGGTTAATAACACTGTTGCCATTTCATATGTAAAAAAAAAAAAAAAGTTAATCCTGGTTATAAGTGTTGTACAACTTTTTGCAGACATTTCATGAGTTTGTAATGGAGGAAGATAAATACGTTGCTGTATGTATTTTGTTTAGAGATTACAATGGTTTACAGTGGTTTAATGGCAGTTTTATTTAATACAGTTAAGTTTCTGAATATATACATACACACACATATAGTTCTGCTAGTTCTATAAAGGGTAACTAGGTTCATGTCAGACTGCTAATTTTGCCTTGCCACTCTTTATAATTTGGGATGTACAATTAAATTAGATCATAACGCTAAAATGTATTTTATTTGTTATTCTATTTCAGATGGATGAATACGTGAAAGCTAAACTAAGTGAATGGAATCTTGAAGTGTTAATTCCCACATTTGAAGGTATGTTGTAATATTTTACTCTGTTCATTGTAATCATTAGGGCTGTCCTTGCCTAAAGATTTGTCTGGATGACTTGTGATGTTCGTTTGACGCATTAGTCAGATAATTGCACATTTATTAATAAACCATTTAAATCATAATAATTAGTCTATAATTGCCCACATTGCCTGTTTTATAAGGCGAAACAGTTTCGGAGTACCGCATCAGTACAGTTCATAGAGACCGAGACCACAGAAAGCACATCCTGTTACTTTCATAATTTAACAAAATTGCAGTGTTTTGTTGTTATTGTGAGTGCACACTGAGACATGTAGTGTCTTTACATATTCAAAAGGTGTATTACTCTTATCTAAATGTATAAGAGTATTTTAAGAGCAAGTGACCACACAGGTGCCTCCATCTGTCATGCTGTGACTACTGTACTACTGTTCATTTTCCACACTCTGCACAGACATTTCCACAGTGCACATATTTCTACATTAGCATTAGATTGAGCAGCCATGTAAAGTTGCCACTGTATTTCAGATGATAAGCCATATATTATTTGAGGTCGATGATAGCATTTGGATATCCTGCCAGCTGTTAACAAGCTGTTGTGTTCTGCATATTTTTTTACTTACAGCTGAGAAGATCGATCAAGAATCCCTCCTTCTTTTAGATGTCACACTGACTTCTCTTATCCCTATTATTGGACTTCGTTTAAAATTCAAGAAGTACCTCAAGAATGTGCTTGATGTAAGTTATTAGGTGTAGACAGCATGGGGTACATTTGCTTTAAATGCAAAAGGTCTTTGGGATCTGATATCAGAGAATTTTTTTCACATTTGAAAGTTGTACATCATGTATATTCTACATCAACATACTTTCAGTGTGCTCAAACTGGATGTAATCGCACGTTCAGTATTATTAGGTCATTTAGAAGACACCTACTGAAGCATGCTAATGAAATGGAGGAAGCCCCTTTGGTTGAGCCTGAGAACTATTCATCAAATTCAGTTTTAGAAACTGTTGAACAGAGTGATGAGGAATGTGATGAAATTTCTGAAGAACAATGTGATGAGTTTGAGGAGGAAAATATAAGAGACAAAGTAGCATTGTTTTTAGCAAAATTAAAGTCAAATTCCTCCCAGACAATGAGTTCTGTTAATTGTGTGGTAGAACACACATCTAGCCTTGTCAGTGATGTTATTGAATCTCTACAAAGAAAAACTGCCTCTTTTTTTAAGAGAGATAGGCCACATCGATAGTCCTGAGAGCCAGAATTTTTTTAGAACATTTTGCATTTGCAGCGCATCCATTTCGGGGCTTTGAGTCAGAGTACAAGCAAATGCAATATTTTACTCAAACTGGATTCTTCTTGCATCCAAAAGAAGTGCCTTTCCCTGGTGTCTCATATACTCAAAAGAGAGACACGTTGATGGGGACAGTAAAACAAGTGGCAGTCCGAGATACATTTCAGCTAATTCCTTTAAGGCCTTTGCTAAAGCTGGTTTTAGAAAGTCCAGGAACAATGGACAAAATCAAGAAAGCACTGCTCTTGAAGATTTTAGAGATGGCACAATCTTTAAAGCTAGTGAACTCTTTTCCAAAGAGTTGTCCATTCCTCTTGTACTGTACAACGATGAATGCGAGATGGTAAATCCACTTGGATCTAAAACCTCAGTTCACAAGCTAGGCTTTGTTTATTTTACACTTAAATGCTTGCGACCTGAGTATCTATCCAACCTAAACTCTCACTTCTTGTTGGCAGTGTACAAGACGGACGACATAAAAACTTATGGAATAAATTCTGTTTTAGATCCAATTGTGTCTGAGATTAAGGATCTAGAATTGGAAGGAGTTCAGGTTCACACAAAACATTTCAAGGGCACTATTAAAGCAGGCGTTGCACAGGTTTGTGGGGATAACCTGGGTCTTAATTCCATCCTAGGCTACACAGAAAGTTTCTCAGGGAAAACTGTGTGTCGATGGTGTCTGGTTCAAAGAGAGGTTTTGAGAGAACAGACAGTTGAAGACCTGTCAGTCATGCGCAACAGGATTAACTACCACTCTGATCTACTTCAGAATAACCCAACTGAAACTGGCATTAAAAGAGAGTGTTCACTCAATAAACTTCAGTTCTACCATGTAACTGACAATGTAACTCCTGATGTCATGCACGACATTCTGGAAGGGGTTGGAGGTTACGAAATCAAGCTTGTTCTTAATTCTCTGATTGAACAAAAACTCTTGACACTTGATCAGCTGAATAATAGACTTACAAACTTTGATTTATGGTTTTTCTGATAGTCACAATAAGCCATCTGTTATCAAACCTCAGGATCTTAAAAACCCTGATGGGGCCATGAGGCAAACAGCAGCACAGACGTGGTGCCTTCTAAGGTTGCTCCCTCTTATGATAGGGGATTTGATTCCAGAAGGTGAGAAATACTGGGAACTACTGCTTTCATTACTTAGCTGTATGGAGCTGATTTTCTCTCCAGCCTTGACTGCAGAGGCAGTTATATTTTTGCAGCATCTGATTGAGGAACACCATAGTCTGTTTTTGGAGCTTTATCCAGACAGGCATTTGAAGCCAAAGCACCACTTCATGCTTCCTGGGGCCATCAGGAGACTTGGACCTTTGGTTCGGTTCTGGTCCATGCGTTTTGCATTTACATTTACATTTACATTTACAGCATTTATCAGACGCCCTTATCCAGAGCGACTTACAATCAGTATTGCAGGGACAGTCTCCCTGGAGCAATTTAGGGTTAAGTGTCTTGCTCAGGGACACAATGGTAGTAAGTGGGATTCGAACCCGGTTTTTTCAAAAGACTAAGTCATATAACCTGCAATTTTCGGAACATTTGTAAAACACAGGCTTTCCGACATCAGATGATGTTGTGCTACACCTTGCTGTCTGAGAAGATGTTCTCATTTGACTTTGAAGTTGGTCCAGGATACACCACACTCCTGGCGTCTATAGACGATTTTGAGAAAGTGAAATGTGGTTTTGAAGGAATCCCATTGTCCTCAGATGTCTATTTGCCATCTTGGATTAAATACAAGGGAGCAACCTATAGGCCAGGAATGACACTTTTTGTATCTCACTCTGCTGATGGTGAGCCCCAGTTTGCAACCATTAGGAATGTTGTGGTTTTTGACTCCAAAGTCAAATTCATTGTGAAAAAATGGGACACTATTGGATTTGACAGGCATTATTTTGCATTCTCTGTGTCTCCTTCTTCTGTGCTTGATTTGGTGGATATTCACTCTCTTGAAGATCACCACCCTCTACAAGTTGTGATGTCCTTAAAGGACAATGAGAACCACCATTACATCTCGCTGCGATATAGGCTATTTTAGGAGGGGGCGAGAGGGGGGTTATTGGAGATGTTTGGGGACGGATGGACGGGGTTGTGGTAGCATGTGATGAAAAACAGCAGTAGACCATGCTTGTGTACACCTACTACTAAATACTACCTCATGCACATTTAAACATCCAGGACCAGGGCCAAGTTATTGTCTTTTTTACAGATGATTATTTTGAAGCCAAATACCCCAACTAGATAGCACTTTCTGTTGAAGATTTGACAAGAAAGATGCTAAAGTTGAGGGAGTTGTCTCTTTTTATTCCTTAAACCTTACATTCCAATGTACACTTATAACTGGAATGGAAAAAAAATCAAACTAATCTGAAGCTCTTGGCTCAGTGAAGCTACCCCAAAGAGAAGCACTTACTGTCTTGATGTAAAATGAATGCTTCTGATTGAGGAGACCTTTTGCACACATTGAAGAAAGTTCTTCCATGACCCGAAGTAGATGACATGTTGAAGCCAAATACCCCAACTTAATAGCACTTTCTGCTTTAGGTTTGACAAGAGAGTTGCTAAAGTTAAGGGAGTTGTCTGCTTTTGGATTTTTACTTTGTAAGTTGCACATTTTGACAACAGGTCAAATTACATGCAGATGACTGTCATCTGTTTAGCTACCCCAAAGAGAAGCACTTATTTTCTATAAAATGAATGAATGCTTCTGTTTAAGGATACATGACAGAGGAATGTTGCAGATTGGTCACTGTGGTGCAGCTCTATAGGAATAAAGCTACATAAACAACATTTTGTTAATGAAGTCCATTCTGAAGCTGGATCTTGATCGATGCTGGAAAGATATTCTAAATGACTCTTTATATCACAAAGTAAGAATATGGATGGCTTTTTTCAATCTTTGAGTCATTTGAACCAAATGCTGCCCCAACTTGGTAGCACTTACATTTAAGACAAAGTAAGTATGCTAAAGTCAGGGGTACATTCAGACAATTGTATTACACAGCAGAAAAAAAGACTTCATCAAACAAAAGTACTAGGTAAAATGCTGTTTTAAATTTGTCCTCCAAAGTCATCATGCTTTGTTTGCCTGGAGTCAGTTACAGTTAGCCAAGCATGGCACAACATAAGGAAAACGTGACATTGTTAGAGTCACAATAAACTACTCCAACAAATAGCACTTACCAATAACTGAAAGCAAGTCAGTGTCATTATTTGGGAAGCCTCTGAGTCAGATGTAAGTTAATGAATTCAACCCCTTTTTTCTGCCAGTCTAGGGACCATCCAGCCTAGGCATCCTCCAGATGAATCACCACAACAGCCAGAAATCTCTTGGACAACAGGTCTTTTCCCATGTTCTCTGTCAACTAAAGAACGATAAGTATGGACTCTGCTTTAAAGCGTGCTGGGTGATAAGAGCATAATGGGAGAATTCACAGCTCCACCCACATGCACTCTCAAATTTAGTATTCAAATATCTTGTCAATGGCTGAGAAATTAACACCATGACACAAACAATGCACCTTTTATTTCAGGAAACCTGTAAGTCAATTCTTCTCAAAACTGAGCAATTACAGACCACTGTGCAAATGGATTGATTAAATATAGTCTTTTGTTTTCGTTTTTTTTCCTGCTTTCGTTTCAACTCAAAATGACATTGCAGTCCACCATGAAGTCCTTTTTTATAAAGACCCGGTTTCATCCAGGACCAGGGCCAAGTTATTGTCTTTTTTACAGATGATTATTTTGAAGCCAAATACCCCAACTAGATAGCACTTTCTGTTGAAGATTTGACAAGAAAGATGCTAAAGTTGAGGGAGTTGTCTCTTTTTATTCCTTAAACCTTACATTCCAATGTACACTATTAACTGGAATGGAAAAAAAATCAAACTAATCTGAAGCTCTTGGCTCAGTGAAGCTACCCCAAAGAGAAGCACTTACTGTCTTGATGTAAAATGAATGCTTCTGATTGAGGAGACCTAATGACCAAATACAGACTTTTGGAAAACTGTAATGATTGTGGTAGTTTTTGCACACATTGAAGAAAGTTCTTCCATGACTCGAAGTAGATGACATGTTGAAGCCAAATACCCCAACTTAATAGCACTTTCTGCTTTAGGTTTGACAAGAGAGTTGCTAAAGTTAAGGGAGTTGTCTGCTTTTGGATTTTTACTTTGTAAGTTGCACATTTTGACAACAGGTCAAATTACATGCAGTTGACTGTCATCTGTTTAGCTACCCCAAAGAGAAGCACTTATTTTCTATAAAATGAATGAATGCTTCTGTTTAAGGATACATGACAGAGGAATGTTGCAGATTGGTCACTGTGGTGAAGCTCTATAGGAATAAAGCTACATAAACAACATTTTGTTAATGAAGTCCATTCTGAAGCTGGATCTTGATCGATGCTGGAAAGATATTCTAAATGACTCTTTATATCACAAAGTAAGAATATGGATGGCTTTTTTTCAATCTTTGAGTCATTTGAACCAAATGCTGCCCCAACTTGGTAGCACTTACATTTAAGACAAAGTAAGTATGCTAAAGTCAGGGGTACATTCAGACAATTGTATTACACAGCAGAAAAAAAGACTTCATCAAACAAAAGTACTAGGTAAAATGCTGTTTTAAATTTGTCCTCCAAAGTCATCATGCTTTGTTTGCCTGGAGTCAGTTACAGTTAGCCAAGCATGGCACAACATAAGGAAAACGTGACATTGTTAGAGTCACAATAAACTACTCCAACAAATAGCACTTACCAATAACTGAAAGCAAGTCAGTGTCATTATTTGGGAAGCCTCTGAGTCAGATGTAAGTTAATGAATTGAACCCCTTTTTTCTGCCAGTCTAGGGACCATCCAGCCTTGGCATCCTCCAGATGAATCACCACAACAGCCAGAAATCTCTTGGACAACAGGTCTGTTCCCATGTTCTCTGTCAACTAAAGAACGATAAGTATGGACTCTGCTTTAAAGCGTGCTGGGTGATAAGAGCATAATGGGAGAATTCACAGCTCCACCCACATGCACTCTCAAATTTAGTATTCAAATATCTTGTCAATGGCTGAGAAATTAACACCATGACACAAACAATGCACCTTTTATTTCAGGAAACCTGTAAGTCAATTCTTCTCAAAACTGAGCAATTACAGACCACTGTGCAAATGGATTGATTAAATATATTTTTTTGTTTTAAAATTTTTTCCTGCTTTCGTTTCAACTCAAAATGACATTGCAGTCCACCATGAAGTCCTTTTTTATAAAGAGCCGGTTTCATCCAGGACCAGGGCCAAGTTATTGTCTTTTTTACAGATGATTATTTTGAAGCCAAATACCCCAACTAGATAGCACTTTCTGTTGAAGATTTGACCAGAAAGATGCTAAAGTTGAGGGAGTTGTCTCTTTTTATTCCTTAAACCTTACATTCCAATGTACACTATTAACTGGAATGGAAAAAAAATCAAACTAATCTGAAGCTCTTGGCTCAGTGAAGCTACCCCAAAGAGAAGCACTTACTGTCTTGATGTAAAATGAATGCTTCTGATTGAGGAGACCTAATGACCAAATATAGACTTTTGGAAAACTGTAATGATTGTGGTAGTTTTTGCACACATTGAAGAAAGTTCTTCCATGACCCGAAGTAGATGACATGTTGAAGCCAAATACCCCAACTTAATAGCACTTTCTGCTTTAGGTTTGACAAGAGAGTTGCTAAAGTTAAGGGAGTTGTCTGCTTTTGGATTTTTACTTTGTAAGTTGCACATTTTGACAACAGGTCAAATTACATGCAGATGACTGTCATCTGTTTAGCTACCCCAAAGAGAAGCACTTATTTTCTATAATATGAATGAATGCTTCTGTTTAAGGATACATGACAGAGGAATGTTGCAGATTGGTCACTGTGGTGCAGCTCTATAGGAATAAAGCTACATAAACAACATTTTGTTAATGAAGTCCATTCTGAAGCTGGATCTTGATCGATGCTGGAAAGATATTCTAAATGACTCTTTATATCACAAAGTAAGAATATGGATGGCTTAATATGACGTATCAGATATTAAATTGACATCAGGGTGCGTAGCACCTTAAGGCCGAGGGCTGGAAAACCCCACCTAATCGATTCAGCTCCACCCCACTCCATTGCCAAGCCTGTGAATGATCGTTGTAGAGCACACACAGACAAAGAAACCTGAAGAGAAGTTAAGAGAAAAAAAAAATTAAAAAAAAATAAAAAGGCGGGAAAACATATCAAAGAAAGAAAATACCCCTTAACTTTTAAAAAAGTTAACAAAGTAATGTAAATACTTTCATTTTAAAAGTTTTACAATAGTTAAAGCTTACAGCACATGGCATTCCCACATAGTCTCCCATCCAAGTACTAAGCAGGCCCAAGCCTTCTTAGCTTCTGAGATCAGACAAGATTGGGGAATCTTCAGCTGGTATGTCCGTAAGCAAACTCTGCTTGAAAATCTTGAACTTTAAACCAAAGGGGCTTGAACACATATCAAAGAGCGAAAAAAGGTTTCTGAAAGGCGAAAAAAAGTTTATGAAGGGCGAAAAAAAAAGTTTATGAAGGGCAAAATTTTTTTTATTAAGGAATGAAAGAAAAGTTTCTGAGAGAAAGCTGCGGGGGTAGGAGACGGGCGGGAAAATTCTGAGGGGAAGGAGAGGAGAACGGAGATCGGTATGCTTTATTTTGCATATACGCTATGAAAGGGGTTTTTTAGTTTAATGTTGTATTTTAGATGGTTAATAACACTGTTGCCATTTCATATGTAAAAAAAAAAAAAAGTTAATCCTGGTTATAAGTGTTGTACAACTTTTTGCAGACATTTCATGAGTTTGTAATGGAGGAAGATAAATACGTTGCTGTATGTATTTTGTTTAGAGATTACAATGGTTTACAGTGGTTTAATGGCAGTTTTATTTAATACAGTTAAGTTTCTGAATATATACATACACACACATATAGTTCTGCTAGTTCTATAAAGGGTAACTAGGTTCATGTCAGACTGCTAATTTTGCCTTGCCACTCTTTATAATTTGGGATGTACAATTAAATTAGATCATAACGCTAAAATGTATTTTATTTGTTATTCTATTTCAGATGGATGAATACGTGAAAGCTAAACTAAGTGAATGGAATCTTGAAGTGTTAATTCCCACATTTGAAGGTATGTTGTAATATTTTACTCTGTTCATTGTAATCATTAGGGCTGTCCTTGCCTAAAGATTTGTCTGGATGACTTGTGATGTTCGTTTGACGCATTAGTCAGATAATTGCACATTTATTAATAAACCATTTAAATCATAATAATTAGTCTATAATTGCCCACATTGCCTGTTTTATAAGGCGAAACAGTTTCGGAGTACCGCATCAGTACAGTTCATAGAGACCGAGACCACAGAAAGCACATCCTGTTACTTTCATAATTTAACAAAATTGCAGTGTTTTGTTGTTATTGTGAGTGCACACTGAGACATGTAGTGTCTTTACATATTCAAAAGGTGTATTACTCTTATCTAAATGTATAAGAGTATTTTAAGAGCAAGTGACCACACAGGTGCCTCCATCTGTCATGCTGTGACTACTGTACTACTGTTCATTTTCCACACTCTGCACAGACATTTCCACAGTGCACATATTTCTACATTAGCATTAGATTGAGCAGCCATGTAAAGTTGCCACTGTATTTCAGATGATAAGCCATATATTATTTGAGGTCGATGATAGCATTTGGATATCCTGCCAGCTGTTAACAAGCTGTTGTGTTCTGCATATTTTTTTACTTACAGCTGAGAAGATCGATCAAGAATCCCTCCTTCTTTTAGATGTCACACTGACTTCTCTTATCCCTATTATTGGACTTCGTTTAAAATTCAAGAAGTACCTCAAGAATGTGCTTGATGTAAGTTATTAGGTGTAGACAGCATGGGGTACATTTGCTTTAAATGCAAAAGGTCTTTGGGATCTGATATCAGAGAATTTTTTTCACATTTGAAAGTTGTACATCATGTATATTCTACATCAACATACTTTCAGTGTGCTCAAACTGGATGTAATCGCACGTTCAGTATTATTAGGTCATTTAGAAGACACCTACTGAAGCATGCTAATGAAATGGAGG
Organism: Denticeps clupeoides; assembly: GCF_900700375.1. Classification (NCBI taxonomy): domain Eukaryota; kingdom Metazoa; phylum Chordata; class Actinopteri; order Clupeiformes; family Denticipitidae; genus Denticeps; species Denticeps clupeoides. Next base: position 84,603 of record NW_021629762.1, on the reverse strand, counting down.
AAGCCCCTTTGGTTGAGCCTGAGAACTATTCATCAAATTCAGTTTTAGAAACTGTTGAACAGAGTGATGAGGAATGTGATGAAATTTCTGAAGAACAATGTGATGAGTTTGAGGAGGAAAATATAAGAGACAAAGTAGCATTGTTTTTAGCAAAATTAAAGTCAAATTCCTCCCAGACTCTGAGTTCTGTTAATTGTGTGGTAGAACACACATCTAGCCTTGTCAGTGATGTTATTGAATCTCTACAAAGAAAAACTGCCTCTTTTTTTAAGAGAGATAGGCCACATCGATAGTCCTGAGAGCCAGAATTTTTTTAGAACATTTTGCATTTGCAGCGCATCCATTTCGGGGCTTTGAGTCAGAGTACAAGCAAATGCAATATTTTACTCAAACTGGATTCTTCTTGCATCCAAAAGAAGTGCCTTTCCCTGGTGTCTCATATACTCAAAAGAGAGACACGTTGATGGGGACAGTAAAACAAGTGGCAGTCCGAGATACATTTCAGCTAATTCCTTTAAGGCCTTTGCTAAAGCTGGTTTTAGAAAGTCCAGGAACAATGGACAAAATCAAGAAAGCACTGCTCTTGAAGATTTTAGAGATGGCACAATCTTTAAAGCTAGTGAACTCTTTTCCAAAGAGTTGTCCATTCCTCTTGTACTGTACAACGATGAATGCGAGATGGTAAATCCACTTGGATCTAAAACCTCAGTTCACAAGCTAGGCTTTGTTTATTTTACACTTAAATGCTTGCGACCTGAGTATCTATCCAACCTAAACTCTCACTTCTTGTTGGCAGTGTACAAGACGGACGACATAAAAACTTATGGAATAAATTCTGTTTTAGATCCAATTGTGTCTGAGATTAAGGATCTAGAATTGGAAGGAGTTCAGGTTCACACAAAACATTTCAAGGGCACTATTAAAGCAGGCGTTGCACAGGTTTGTGGGGATAACCTGGGTCTTAATTCCATCCTAGGCTACACAGAAAGTTTCTCAGGGAAAACTGTGTGTCGATGGTGTCTGGTTCAAAGAGAGGTTTTGAGAGAACAGACAGTTGAAGACCTGTCAGTCATGCGCAACAGGATTAACTACCACTCTGATCTACTTCAGAATAACCCAACTGAAACTGGCATTAAAAGAGAGTGTTCACTCAATAAACTTCAGTTCTACCATGTAACTGACAATGTAACTCCTGATGTCATGCACGACATTCTGGAAGGGGTTGGAGGTTACGAAATCAAGCTTGTTCTTAATTCTCTGATTGAACAAAAACTCTTGACACTTGATCAGCTGAATAATAGACTTACAAACTTTGATTTATGGTTTTTCTGATAGTCACAATAAGCCATCTGTTATCAAACCTCAGGATCTTAAAAACCCTGATGGGGCCATGAGGCAAACAGCAGCACAGACGTGGTGCCTTCTAAGGTTGCTCCCTCTTATGATAGGGGATTTGATTCCAGAAGGTGAGAAATACTGGGAACTACTGCTTTCATTACTTAGCTGTATGGAGCTGATTTTCTCTCCAGCCTTGACTGCAGAGGCAGTTATATTTTTGCAGCATCTGATTGAGGAACACCATAGTCTGTTTTTGGAGCTTTATCCAGACAGGCATTTGAAGCCAAAGCACCACTTCATGCTTCCTGGGGCCATCAGGAGACTTGGACCTTTGGTTCGGTTCTGGTCCATGCGTTTTGAGGCAAAACATGGTTTTTTCAAAAGACTAAGTCATATAACCTGCAATTTTCGGAACATTTGTAAAACACAGGCTTTCCGACATCAGATGATGTTGTGCTACACCTTGCTGTCTGAGAAGATGTTCTCATTTGACTTTGAAGTTGGTCCAGGATACACCACACTCCTGGCGTCTATAGACGATTTTGAGAAAGTGAAATGTGGTTTTGAAGGAATCCCATTGTCCTCAGATGTCTATTTGCCATCTTGGATTAAATACAAGGGAGCAACCTATAGGCCAGGAATGACACTTTTTGTATCTCACTCTGCTGATGGTGAGCCCCAGTTTGCAACCATTAGGAATGTTGTGGTTTTTGACTCCAAAGTCAAATTCATTGTGAAAAAATGGGACACTATTGGATTTGACAGGCATTATTTTGCATTCTCTGTGTCTCCTTCTTCTGTGCTTGATTTGGTGGATATTCACTCTCTTGAAGATCACCACCCTCTACAAGTTGTGATGTCCTTAAAGGACAATGAGAACCACCATTACATCTCGCTGCGATATAGGCTATTTTAGGAGGGGGCGAGAGGGGGGTTATTGGAGATGTTTGGGGACGGATGGACGGGGTTGTGGTAGCATGTGATGAAAAACAGCAGTAGTCCATGCTTGTGTACACCTACTACTAAATACTACCTCATGCACATTTAAACATCCAGGACCAGGGCCAAGTTATTGTCTTTTTTACAGATGATTATTTTGAAGCCAAATACCCCAACTAGATAGCACTTTCTGTTGAAGATTTGACAAGAAAGATGCTAAAGTTGAGGGAGTTGTCTCTTTTTATTCCTTAAACCTTACATTCCAATGTACACTTATAACTGGAATGGAAAAAAATCAAACTAATCTGAAGCTCTTGGCTCAGTGAAGCTACCCCAAAGAGAAGCACTTACTGTCTTGATGTAAAATGAATGCTTCTGATTGAGGAGACCTTTTGCACACATTGAAGAAAGTTCTTCCATGACCCGAAGTAGATGACATGTTGAAGCCAAATACCCCAACTTAATAGCACTTTCTGCTTTAGGTTTGACAAGAGAGTTGCTAAAGTTAAGGGAGTTGTCTGCTTTTGGATTTTTACTTTGTAAGTTGCACATTTTGACAACAGGTCAAATTACATGCAGTTGACTGTCATCTGTTTAGCTACCCCAAAGAGAAGCACTTATTTTCTATAAAATGAATGAATGCTTCTGTTTAAGGATACATGACAGAGGAATGTTGCAGATTGGTCACTGTGGTGCAGCTCTATAGGAATAAAGCTACATAAACAACATTTTGTTAATGAAGTCCATTCTGAAGCTGGATCTTGATCGATGCTGGAAAGATATTCTAAATGACTCTTTATATCACAAAGTAAGAATATGGATGGCTTTTTTCAAACTTTGAGTCATTTGAACCAAATGCTGCCCCAACTTGGTAGCACTTACATTTAAGACAAAGTAAGTATGCTAAAGTCAGGGGTACATTCAGACAATTGTATTACACAGCAGAAAAAAAGACTTCATCAAACAAAAGTACTAGGTAAAATGCTGTTTTAAATTTGTCCTCCAAAGTCATCATGCTTTGTTTGCCTGGAGTCAGTTACAGTTAGCCAAGCATGGCACAACATAAGGAAAACGTGACATTGTTAGAGTCACAATAAACTACTCCAACAAATAGCACTTACCAATAACTGAAAGCAAGTCAGTGTCATTATTTGGGAAGCCTCTGAGTCAGATGTAAGTTAATGAATTCAACCCCTTTTTTCTGCCAGTCTAGGGACCATCCAGCCTAGGCATCCTCCAGATGAATCACCACAACAGCCAGAAATCTCTTGGACAACACGTCTGTTCCCATGTTCTCTGTCAACTAAAGAACGATAAGTATGGACTCTGCTTTAAAGCGTGCTGGGTGATAAGAGCATAATGGGAGAATTCACAGCTCCACCCACATGCACTCTCAAATTTAGTATTCAAATATCTTGTCAATGGCTGAGAAATTAACACCATGACACAAACAATGCACCTTTTATTTCAGGAAACCTGTAAGTCAATTCTTCTCAAAACTGAGCAATTACAGACCACTGTGCAAATGGATTGATTAAATATAGTATTTTTTTTTCGTTTTTTTCATGCTTTCGTTTCAACTCAAAATGACATTGCAGTCCACCATGAAGTCCTTTTTTATAAAGACCCGGTTTCATCCAGGACCAGGGCCAAGTTATTGTCTTTTTTACAGATGATTATTTTGAAGCCAAATACCCCAACTAGATAGCACTTTCTGTTGAAGATTTGACAAGAAAGATGCTAAAGTTGAGGGAGTTGTCTCTTTTTATTCCTTAAACCTTACATTCCAATGTACACTATTAACTGGAATGGAAAAAAAATCAAACTAATCTGAAGCTCTTGGCTCAGTGAAGCTACCCCAAAGAGAAGCACTTACTGTCTTGATGTAAAATGAATGCTTCTGATTGAGGAGACCTAATGACCAAATACAGACGTTTGGAAAACTGTAATGATTGTGGTAGTTTTTGCACACATTGAAGAAAGTTCTTCCATGACCCGAAGTAGATGACATGTTGAAGCCAAATACCCCAACTTAATAGCACTTTCTGCTTTAGGTTTGACAAGAGAGTTGCTAAAGTTAAGGGAGTTGTCTGCTTTTGGATTTTTACTTTGTAAGTTGCACATTTTGACAACAGGTCAAATTACATGCAGATGACTGTCATCTGTTTAGCTACCCCAAAGAGAAGCACTTATTTTCTATAAAATGAATGAATGCTTCTGTTTAAGGATACATGACAGAGGAATGTTGCAGATTGGTCACTGTGGTGCAGCTCTATAGGAATAAAGCTACATAAACAACATTTTGTTAATGAAGTCCATTCTGAAGCTGGATCTTGATCGATGCTGGAAAGATATTCTAAATGACTCTTTATATCACAAAGTAAGAATATGGATGGCTTTTTTCAATCTTTGAGTCATTTGAACCAAATGCTGCCCCAACTTGGTAGCACTTACATTTAAGACAAAGTAAGTATGCTAAAGTCAGGGGTACATTCAGACAATTGTATTACACAGCAGAAAAAAAGACTTCATCAAACAAAAGTACTAGGTAAAATGCTGTTTTAAATTTGTCCTCCAAAGTCATCATGCTTTGTTTGCCTGGAGTCAGTTACAGTTAGCCAAGCATGGCACAACATAAGGAAAACGTGACATTGTTAGAGTCACAATAAACTACTCCAACAAATAGCACTTACCAATAACTGAAAGCAAGTCAGTGTCATTATTTGGGAAGCCTCTGAGTCAGATGTAAGTTAATGAATTCAACCCCTTTTTTCTGCCAGTCTAGGGACCATCCAGCCTAGGCATCCTCCAGATGAATCACCACAACAGCCAGAAATCTCTTGGACAACACGTCTGTTCCCATGTTCTCTGTCAACTAAAGAACGATAAGTATGGACTCTGCTTTAAAGCGTGCTGGGTGATAAGAGCATAATGGGAGAATTCACAGCTCCACCCACATGCACTCTCAAATTTAGTATTCAAATATCTTGTCAATGGCTGAGAAATTAACACCATGACACAAACAATGCACCTTTTATTTCAGGAAACCTGTAAGTCAATTCTTCTCAAAACTGAGCAATTACAGACCACTGTGCAAATGGATTGATTAAATATAGTATTTTTTTTTTCGTTTTTTTTCCTGCTTTCGTTTCAACTCAAAATGACATTGCAGTCCACCATGAAGTCCTTTTTTATAAAGACCCGGTTTCATCCAGGACCAGGGCCAAGTTATTGTCTTTTTTACAGATGATTATTTTGAAGCCAAATACCCCAACTAGATAGCACTTTCTGTTGAAGATTTGACAAGAAAGATGCTAAAGTTGAGGGAGTTGTCTCTTTTTATTCCTTAAACCTTACATTCCAATGTACACTATTAACTGGAATGGAAAAAAAATCAAACTAATCTGAAGCTCTTGGCTCAGTGAAGCTACCCCAAAGAGAAGCACTTACTGTCTTGATGTAAAATGAATGCTTCTGATTGAGGAGACCTAATGACCAAATACAGACGTTTGGAAAACTGTAATGATTGTGGTAGTTTTTGCACACATTGAAGAAAGTTCTTCCATGACCCGAAGTAGATGACATGTTGAAGCCAAATACCCCAACTTAATAGCACTTTCTGCTTTAGGTTTGACAAGAGAGTTGCTAAAGTTAAGGGAGTTGTCTGCTTTTGGATTTTTACTTTGTAAGTTGCACATTTTGACAACAGGTCAAATTACATGCAGTTGACTGTCATCTGTTTAGCTACCCCAAAGAGAAGCACTTATTTTCTATAAAATGAATGAATGCTTCTGTTTAAGGATACATGACAGAGGAATGTTGCAGATTGGTCACTGTGGTGAAGCTCTATAGGAATAAAGCTACATAAACAACATTTTGTTAATGAAGTCCATTCTGAAGCTGGATCTTGATCGATGCTGGAAAGATATTCTAAATGACTCTTTATATCACAAAGTAAGAATATGGATGGCTTTTTTCAATCTTTGAGTCATTTGAACCAAATGCTGCCCCAACTTGGTAGCACTTACATTTAAGACAAAGTAAGTATGCTAAAGTCAGGGGTACATTCAGACAATTGTATTACACAGCAGAAAAAAAAGACTTCATCAAACAAAAGTACTAGGTAAAATGCTGTTTTAAATTTGTCCTCCAAAGTCATCATGCTTTGTTTGCCTGGAGTCAGTTACAGTTAGCCAAGCATGGCACAACATAAGGAAAACGTGACATTGTTAGAGTCACAATAAACTACTCCAACAAATAGCACTTACCAATAACTGAAAGCAAGTCAGTGTCATTATTTGGGAAGCCTCTGAGTCAGATGTAAGTTAATGAATTCAACCCCTTTTTTCTGCCAGTCTAGGGACCATCCAGCCTAGGCATCCTCCAGATGAATCACCACAACAGCCAGAAATCTCTTGGACAACACGTCTGTTCCCATGTTCTCTGTCAACTAAAGAACGATAAGTATGGACTCTGCTTTAAAGCGTGCTGGGTGATAAGAGCATAATGGGAGAATTCACAGCTCCACCCACATGCACTCTCAAATTTAGTATTCAAATATCTTGTCAATGGCTGAGAAATTAACACCATGACACAAACAATGCACCTTTTATTTCAGGAAACCTGTAAGTCAATTCTTCTCAAAACTGAGCAATTACAGACCACTGTGCAAATGGATTGATTAAATATAGTCTTTTGTTTTCGTTTTTTCCTGCTTTCGTTTCAACTCAAAATGACATTGCAGTCCACCATGAAGTCCTTTTTTATAAAGACCCGGTTTCATCCAGGACCAGGGCCAAGTTATTGTCTTTTTTACAGATGATTATTTTGAAGCCAAATACCCCAACTAGATAGCACTTTCTGTTGAAGATTTGACAAGAAAGATGCTAAAGTTGAGGGAGTTGTCTCTTTTTATTCCTTAAACCTTACATTCCAATGTACACTATTAACTGGAATGGAAAAAAAATCAAACTAATCTGAAGCTCTTGGCTCAGTGAAGCTACCCCAAAGAGAAGCACTTACTGTCTTGATGTAAAATGAATGCTTCTGATTGAGGAGACCTAATGACCAAATACAGACTTTTGGAAAACTGTAATGATTGTGGTAGTTTTTGCACACATTGAAGAAAGTTCTTCCATGACCCGAAGTAGATGACATGTTGAAGCCAAATACCCCAACTTAATAGCACTTTCTGCTTTAGGTTTGACAAGAGAGTTGCTAAAGTTAAGGGAGTTGTCTGCTTTTGGATTTTTACTTTGTAAGTTGCACATTTTGACAACAGGTCAAATTACATGCAGATGACTGTCATCTGTTTAGCTACCCCAAAGAGAAGCACTTATTTTCTATAAAATGAATGAATGCTTCTGTTTAAGGATACATGACAGAGGAATGTTGCAGATTGGTCACTGTGGTGCAGCTCTATAGGAATAAAGCTACATAAACAACATTTTGTTAATGAAGTCCATTCTGAAGCTGGATCTTGATCGATGCTGGAAAGATATTCTAAATGACTCTTTATATCACAAAGTAAGAATATGGATGGCTTTTTTCAATCTTTGAGTCATTTGAACCAAATGCTGCCCCAACTTGGTAGCACTTACATTTAAGACAAAGTAAGTATGCTAAAGTCAGGGGTACATTCAGACAATTGTATTACACAGCAGAAAAAAAGACTTCATCAAACAAAAGTACTAGGTAAAATGCTGTTTTAAATTTGTCCTCCAAAGTCATCATGCTTTGTTTGCCTGGAGTCAGTTACAGTTAGCCAAGCATGGCACAACATAAGGAAAACGTGACATTGTTAGAGTCACAATAAACTACTCCAACAAATAGCACTTACCAATAACTGAAAGCAAGTCAGTGTCATTATTTGGGAAGCCTCTGAGTCAGATGTAAGTTAATGAATTCAACCCCTTTTTTCTGCCAGTCTAGGGACCATCCAGCCTAGGCATCCTCCAGATGAATCACCACAACAGCCAGAAATCTCTTGGACAACACGTCTGTTCCCATGTTCTCTGTCAACTAAAGAACGATAAGTATGGACTCTGCTTTAAAGCGTGCTGGGTGATAAGAGCATAATGGGAGAATTCACAGCTCCACCCACATGCACTCTCAAATTTAGTATTCAAATATCTTGTCAATGGCTGAGAAATTAACACCATGACACAAACAATGCACCTTTTATTTCAGGAAACCTGTAAGTCAATTCTTCTCAAAACTGAGCAATTACAGACCACTGTGCAAATGGATTGATTAAATATAGTCTTTTGTTTTCGTTTTTTTTTCCTGCTTTCGTTTCAACTCAAAATGACATTGCAGTCCACCATGAAGTCCTTTTTTATAAAGAGCCGGTTTCATCCAGGACCAGGGCCAAGTTATTGTCTTTTTTACAGATGATTATTTTGAAGCCAAATACCCCAACTAGATAGCACTTTCTGTTGAAGATTTGACAAGAAAGATGCTAAAGTTGAGGGAGTTGTCTCTTTTTATTCCTTAAACCTTACATTCCAATGTACACTATTAACTGGAATGGAAAAAAAATCAAACTAATCTGAAGCTCTTGGCTCAGTGAAGCTACCCCAAAGAGAAGCACTTACTGTCTTGATGTAAAATGAATGCTTCTGATTGAGGAGACCTAATGACCAAATACAGACTTTTGGAAAACTGTAATGATTGTGGTAGTTTTTGCACACATTGAAGAAAGTTCTTCCATGACTCGAAGTAGATGACATGTTGAAGCCAAATACCCCAACTTAATAGCACTTTCTGCTTTAGGTTTGACAAGAGAGTTGCTAAAGTTAAGGGAGTTGTCTGCTTTTGGATTTTTACTTTGTAAGTTGCACATTTTGACAACAGGTCAAATTACATGCAGTTGACTGTCATCTGTTTAGCTACCCCAAAGAGAAGCACTTATTTTCTATAAAATGAATGAATGCTTCTGTTTAAGGATACATGACAGAGGAATGTTGCAGATTGGTCACTGTGGTGCAGCTCTATAGGAATAAAGCTACATAAACAACATTTTGTTAATGAAGTCCATTCTGAAGCTGGATCTTGATCGATGCTGGAAAGATATTCTAAATGACTCTTTATATCACAAAGTAAGAATATGGATGGCTTTTTTCAATCTTTGAGTCATTTGAACCAAATGCTGCCCCAACTTGGTAGCACTTACATTTAAGACAAAGTAAGTATGCTAAAGTCAGGGGTACATTCAGACAATTGTATTACACAGCAGAAAAAAAGACTTCATCAAACAAAAGTACTAGGTAAAATGCTGTTTTAAATTTGTCCTCCAAAGTCATCATGCTTTGTTTGCCTGGAGTCAGTTACAGTTAGCCAAGCATGGCACAACATAAGGAAAACGTGACATTGTTAGAGTCACAATAAACTACTCCAACAAATAGCACTTACCAATAACTGAAAGCAAGTCAGTGTCATTATTTGGGAAGCCTCTGAGTCAGATGTAAGTTAATGAATTCAACCCCTTTTTTCTGCCAGTCTAGGGACCATCCAGCCTTGGCATCCTCCAGATGAATCACCACAACAGCCAGAAATCTCTTGGACAACAGGTCTGTTCCCATGTTCTCTGTCAACTAAAGAACGATAAGTATGGACTCTGCTTTAAAGCGTGCTGGGTGATAAGAGCATAATGGGAGAATTCACAGCTCCACCCACATGCACTCTCAAATTTAGTATTCAAATATCTTGTCAATGGCTGAGAAATTAACACCATGACACAAACAATGCACCTTTTATTTCAGGAAACCTGTAAGTCAATTCTTCTCAAAACTGAGCAATTACAGACCACTGTGCAAATGGATTGATTAAATATAGTATTTTGTTTTAAATTTTTTTCCTGCTTTCGTTTCAACTCAAAATGACATTGCAGTCCACCATGAAGTCCTTTTTTATAAAGAGCCGGTTTCATCCAGGACCAGGGCCAAGTTATTGTCTTTTTTACAGATGATTATTTTGAAGCCAAATACCCCAACTAGATAGCACTTTCTGTTGAAGATTTGACAAGAAAGATGCTAAAGTTGAGGGAGTTGTCTCTTTTTATTCCTTAAACCTTACATTCCAATGTACACTATTAACTGGAATGGAAAAAAAATCAAACTAATCTGAAGCTCTTGGCTCAGTGAAGCTACCCCAAAGAGAAGCACTTACTGTCTTGATGTAAAATGAATGCTTCTGATTGAGGAGACCTAATGACCAAATACAGACTTTTGGAAAACTGTAATGATTGTGGTAGTTTTTGCACACATTGAAGAAAGTTCTTCCATGACCCGAAGTAGATGACATGTTGAAGCCAAATACCCCAACTTAATAGCACTTTCTGCTTTAGGTTTGACAAGAGAGTTGCTAAAGTTAAGGGAGTTGTCTGCTTTTGGATTTTTACTTTGTAAGTTGCACATTTTGACAACAGGTCAAATTACATGCAGATGACTGTCATCTGTTTAGCTACCCCAAAGAGAAGCACTTATTTTCTATAATATGAATGAATGCTTCTGTTTAAGGATACATGACAGAGGAATGTTGCAGATTGGTCACTGTGGTGCAGCTCTATAGGAATAAAGCTACATAAACAACATTTTGTTAATGAAGTCCATTCTGAAGCTGGATCTTGATCGATGCTGGAAAGATATTCTAAATGACTCTTTATATCACAAAGTAAGAATATGGATGGCTTAATATGACGTATCAGATATTAAATTGACATCAGGGTGCGTAGCACCTTAAGGCCGAGGGCTGGAAAACCCCACCTAATCGATTCAGCTCCACCCCACTCCATTGCCAAGCCTGTGAATGATCGTTGTAGAGCACACACAGACAAAGAAACCTGAAGAGAAGTTAAGAGAAAAAAAAAATTAAAAAAAAAAATAAAAAGGCGGGAAAACATATCAAAGAAAGAAAATACCCCTTAACTTTTAAAAAAGTTAACAAAGTAATGTAAATACTTTCATTTTAAAAGTTTTACAATAGTTAAAGCTTACAGCACATGGCATTCCCACATAGTCTCCCATCCAAGTACTAAGCAGGCCCAAGCCTTCTTAGCTTCTGAGATCAGACAAGATTGGGGAATCTTCAGCTGGTATGTCCGTAAGCAAACTCTGCTTGAAAATCTTGAACTTTAAACCAAAGGGGCTTGAACACATATCAAAGAGCGAAAAAAGGTTTCTGAAAGGCGAAAAAAAGTTTATGAAGGGCGAAAAAAAAAGTTTATGAAGGGCAACATTTTTTTTATTTAGGAATGAAAGAAAAGTTTCTGAGAGAAAGCTGCGGGGGTAGGAGACGGGCGGGAAAATTCTGAGGGGAAGGAGAGGAGAACGGAGATCGGTATGCTTTATTTTGCATATACGCTATGAAAGGGGTTTTTTAGTTTAATGTTGTATTTTAGATGGTTAATAACACTGTTGCCATTTCATATGTAAAAAAAAAAAAAAGTTAATCCTGGTTATAAGTGTTGTACAACTTTTTGCAGACATTTCATGAGTTTGTAATGGAGGAAGATAAATACGTTGCTGTATGTATTTTGTTTAGAGATTACAATGGTTTACAGTGGTTTAATGGCAGTTTTATTTAATACAGTTAAGTTTCTGAATATATACATACACACACATATAGTTCTGCTAGTTCTATAAAGGGTAACTAGGTTCATGTCAGACTGCTAATTTTGCCTTGCCACTCTTTATAATTTGGGATGTACAATTAAATTAGATCATAACGCTAAAATGTATTTTATTTGTTATTCTATTTCAGATGGATGAATACGTGAAAGCTAAACTAAGTGAATGGAATCTTGAAGTGTTAATTCCCACATTTGAAGGTATGTTGTAATATTTTACTCTGTTCATTGTAATCATTAGGGCTGTCCTTGCCTAAAGATTTGTCTGGATGACTTGTGATGTTCGTTTGACGCATTAGTCAGATAATTGCACATTTATTAATAAACCATTTAAATCATAATAATTAGTCTATAATTGCCCACATTGCCTGTTTTATAAGGCGAAACAGTTTCGGAGTACCGCATCAGTACAGTTCATAGAGACCGAGACCACAGAAAGCACATCCTGTTACTTTCATAATTTAACAAAATTGCAGTGTTTTGTTGTTATTGTGAGTGCACACTGAGACATGTAGTGTCTTTACATATTCAAAAGGTGTATTACTCTTATCTAAATGTATAAGAGTATTTTAAGAGCAAGTGACCACACAGGTGCCTCCATCTGTCATGCTGTGACTACTGTACTACTGTTCATTTTCCACACTCTGCACAGACATTTCCACAGTGCACATATTTCTACATTAGCATTAGATTGAGCAGCCATGTAAAGTTGCCACTGTATTTCAGATGATAAGCCATATATTATTTGAGGTCGATGATAGCATTTGGATATCCTGCCAGCTGTTAACAAGCTGTTGTGTTCTGCATATTTTTTACTTACAGCTGAGAAGATCGATCAAGAATCCCTCCTTCTTTTAGATGTCACACTGACTTCTCTTATCCCTATTATTGGACTTCGTTTAAAATTCAAGAAGTACCTCAAGAATGTGCTTGATGTAAGTTATTAGGTGTAGACAGCATGGGGTACATTTGCTTTAAATGCAAAAGGTCTTTGGGATCTGATATCAGAGAATTTTTTTCACATTTGAAAGTTGTACATCATGTATATTCTACATCAACATACTTTCAGTGTGCTCAAACTGGATGTAATCGCACGTTCAGTATTATTAGGTCATTTAGAAGACACCTACTGAAGCATGCTAATGAAATGGAGGAAGCCCCTTTGGTTGAGCCTGAGAACTATTCATCAAATTCAGTTTTAGAAACTGTTGAACAGAGTGATGAGGAATGTGATGAAATTTCTGAAGAACAATGTGATGAGTTTGAGGAGGAAAATATAAGAGACAAAGTAGCATTGTTTTTAGCAAAATTAAAGTCAAATTCCTCCCAGACACTGAGTTCTGTTAATTGTGTGGTAGAACACACATCTAGCCTTGTCAGTGATGTTATTGAATCTCTACAAAGAAAAACTGCCTCTTTTTTTAAGAGAGATAGGCCACATCGATAGTCCTGAGAGCCAGAATTTTTTTAGAACATTTTGCATTTGCAGCGCATCCATTTCGGGGCTTTGAGTCAGAGTACAAGCAAATGCAATATTTTACTCAAACTGGATTCTTCTTGCATCCAAAAGAAGTGCCTTTCCCTGGTGTCTCATATACTCAAAAGAGAGACACGTTGATGGGGACAGTAAAACAAGTGGCAGTCCGAGATACATTTCAGCTAATTCCTTTAAGGCCTTTGCTAAAGCTGGTTTTAGAAAGTCCAGGAACAATGGACAAAATCAAGAAAGCACTGCTCTTGAAGATTTTAGAGATGGCACAATCTTTAAAGCTAGTGAACTCTTTTCCAAAGAGTTGTCCATTCCTCTTGTACTGTACAACGATGAATGCGAGATGGTAAATCCACTTGGATCTAAAACCTCAGTTCACAAGCTAGGCTTTGTTTATTTTACACTTAAATGCTTGCGACCTGAGTATCTATCCAACCTAAACTCTCACTTCTTGTTGGCAGTGTACAAGACGGACGACATAAAAACTTATGGAATAAATTCTGTTTTAGATCCAATTGTGTCTGAGATTAAGGATCTAGAATTGGAAGGAGTTCAGGTTCACACAAAACATTTCAAGGGCACTATTAAAGCAGGCGTTGCACAGGTTTGTGGGGATAACCTGGGTCTTAATTCCATCCTAGGCTACACAGAAAGTTTCTCAGGGAAAACTGTGTGTCGATGGTGTCTGGTTCAAAGAGAGGTTTTGAGAGAACAGACAGTTGAAGACCTGTCAGTCATGCGCAACAGGATTAACTACCACTCTGATCTACTTCAGAATAACCCAACTGAAACTGGCATTAAAAGAGAGTGTTCACTCAATAAACTTCAGTTCTACCATGTAACTGACAATGTAACTCCTGATGTCATGCACGACATTCTGGAAGGGGTTGGAGGTTACGAAATCAAGCTTGTTCTTAATTCTCTGATTGAACAAAAACTCTTGACACTTGATCAGCTGAATAATAGACTTACAAACTTTGATTTATGGTTTTTCTGATAGTCACAATAAGCCATCTGTTATCAAACCTCAGGATCTTAAAAACCCTGATGGGGCCATGAGGCAAACAGCAGCACAGACGTGGTGCCTTCTAAGGTTGCTCCCTCTTATGATAGGGGATTTGATTCCAGAAGGTGAGAAATACTGGGAACTACTGCTTTCATTACTTAGCTGTATGGAGCTGATTTTCTCTCCAGCCTTGACTGCAGAGGCAGTTATATTTTTGCAGCATCTGATTGAGGAACACCATAGTCTGTTTTTGGAGCTTTATCCAGACAGGCATTTGAAGCCAAAGCACCACTTCATGCTTCCTGGGGCCATCAGGAGACTTGGACCTTTGGTTCGGTTCTGGTCCATGCGTTTTGAGGCAAAACATGGTTTTTTCAAAAGACTAAGTCATATAACCTGCAATTTTCGGAACATTTGTAAAACACAGGCTTTCCGACATCAGATGATGTTGTGCTACACCTTGCTGTCTGAGAAGATGTTCTCATTTGACTTTGAAGTTGGTCCAGGATACACCACACTCCTGGCGTCTATAGACGATTTTGAGAAAGTGAAATGTGGTTTTGAAGGAATCCCATTGTTCTCAGATGTCTATTTGCCATCTTGGATTAAATACAAGGGAGCAACCTATAGGCCAGGAATGACACTTTTTGTATCTCACTCTGCTGATGGTGAGCCCCAGTTTGCAACCATTAGGAATGTTGTGGTTTTTGACTCCAAAGTCAAATTCATTGTGAAAAAATGGGACACTATTGGATTTGACAGGCATTATTTTGCATTCTCTGTGTCTCCTTCTTCTGTGCTTGATTTGGTGGATATTCACTCTCTTGAAGATCACCACCCTCTACAAGTTGTGATGTCCTTAAAGGACAATGAGAACCACCATTACATCTCGCTGCGATATAGGCTATTTTAGGAGGGGGCGAGAGGGGGGTTATTGGAGATGTTTGGGGACGGATGGACGGGGTTGTGGTAGCATGTGATGAAAAACAGCAGTAGTCCATGCTTGTGTACACCTACTACTAAATACTACCTCATGCACATTTAAACATCCAGGACCAGGGCCAAGTTATTGTCTTTTTTACAGATGATTATTTTGAAGCCAAATACCCCAACTAGATAGCACTTTCTGTTGAAGATTTGACAAGAAAGATGCTAAAGTTGAGGGAGTTGTCTCTTTTTATTCCTTAAACCTTACATTCCAATGTACACTTATAACTGGAATGGAAAAAAATCAAACTAATCTGAAGCTCTTGGCTCAGTGAAGCTACCCCAAAGAGAAGCACTTACTGTCTTGATGTAAAATGAATGCTTCTGATTGAGGAGACCTTTTGCACACATTGAAGAAAGTTCTTCCATGACCCGAAGTAGATGACATGTTGAAGCCAAATACCCCAACTTAATAGCACTTTCTGCTTTAGGTTTGACAAGAGAGTTGCTAAAGTTAAGGGAGTTGTCTGCTTTTGGATTTTTACTTTGTAAGTTGCACATTTTGACAACAGGTCAAATTACATGCAGATGACTGTCATCTGTTTAGCTACCCCAAAGAGAAGCACTTATTTTCTATAAAATGAATGAATGCTTCTGTTTAAGGATACATGACAGAGGAATGTTGCAGATTGGTCACTGTGGTGAAGCTCTATAGGAATAAAGCTACATAAACAACATTTTGTTAATGAAGTCCATTCTGAAGCTGGATCTTGATCGATGCTGGAAAGATATTCTAAATGACTCTTTATATCACAAAGTAAGAATATGGATGGCTTTTTTCAAACTTTGAGTCATTTGAACCAAATGCTGCCCCAACTTGGTAGCACTTACATTTAAGACAAAGTAAGTATGCTAAAGTCAGGGGTACATTCAGACAATTGTATTACACAGCAGAAAAAAAGACTTCATCAAACAAACGTACTAGGTAAAATGCTGTTTTAAATTTGTCCTCCAAAGTCATCATGCTTTGTTTGCCTGGAGTCAGTTACAGTTAGCCAAGCATGGCACAACATAAGGAAAACGTGACATTGTTAGAGTCACAATAAACTACTCCAACAAATAGCACTTACCAATAACTGAAAGCAAGTCAGTGTCATTATTTGGGAAGCCTCTGAGTCAGATGTAAGTTAATGAATTCAACCCCTTTTTTCTGCCAGTCTAGGGACCATCCAGCCTAGGCATCCTCCAGATGAATCACCACAACAGCCAGAAATCTCTTGGACAACACGTCTGTTCCCATGTTCTCTGTCAACTAAAGAACGATAAGTATGGACTCTGCTTTAAAGCGTGCTGGGTGATAAGAGCATAATGGGAGAATTCACAGCTCCACCCACATGCACTCTCAAATTTAGTATTCAAATATCTTGTCAATGGCTGAGAAATTAACACCATGACACAAACAATGCACCTTTTATTTCAGGAAACCTGTAAGTCAATTCTTCTCAAAACTGAGCAATTACAGACCACTGTGCAAATGGATTGATTAAATATAGTCTTTTGTTTTCGTTTTTTTTCCTGCTTTCGTTTCAACTCAAAATGACATTGCAGTCCACCATGAAGTCCTTTTTTATAAAGACCCGGTTTCATCCAGGACCAGGGCCAAGTTATTGTCTTTTTTACAGATGATTATTTTGAAGCCAAATACCCCAACTAGATAGCACTTTCTGTTGAAGATTTGACAAGAAAGATGCTAAAGTTGAGGGAGTTGTCTCTTTTTATTCCTTAAACCTTACATTCCAATGTACACTATTAACTGGAATGGAAAAAAAATCAAACTAATCTGAAGCTCTTGGCTCAGTGAAGCTACCCCAAAGAGAAGCACTTACTGTCTTGATGTAAAATGAATGCTTCTGATTGAGGAGACCTAATGACCAAATACAGACTTTTGGAAAACTGTAATGATTGTGGTAGTTTTTGCACACATTGAAGAAAGTTCTTCCATGACCCGAAGTAGATGACATGTTGAAGCCAAATACCCCAACTTAATAGCACTTTCTGCTTTAGGTTTGACAAGAGAGTTGCTAAAGTTAAGGGAGTTGTCTGCTTTTGGATTTTTACTTTGTAAGTTGCACATTTTGACAACAGGTCAAATTACATGCAGTTGACTGTCATCTGTTTAGCTACCCCAAAGAGAAGCACTTATTTTCTATAATATGAATGAATGCTTCTGTTTAAGGATACATGACAGAGGAATGTTGCAGATTGGTCACTGTGGTGCAGCTCTATAGGAATAAAGCTACATAAACAACATTTTGTTAATGAAGTCCATTCTGAAGCTGGATCTTGATCGATGCTGGAAAGATATTCTAAATGACTCTTTATATCACAAAGTAAGAATATGGATGGCTTTTTTCAATCTTTGAGTCATTTGAACCAAATGCTGCCCCAACTTGGTAGCACTTACATTTAAGACAAAGTAAGTATGCTAAAGTCAGGGGTACATTCAGACAATTGTATTACACAGCAGAAAAAAAGACTTCATCAAACAAAAGTACTAGGTAAAATGCTGTTTTAAATTTTTCCTCCAAAGTCATCATGCTTTGTTTGCCTGGAGTCAGTTACAGTTAGCCAAGCATGGCACAACATAAGGAAAACGTGACATTGTTAGAGTCACAATAAACTACTCCAACAAATAGCACTTACCAATAACTGAAAGCAAGTCAGTGTCATTATTTGGGAAGCCTCTGAGTCAGATGTAAGTTAATGAATTGAACCCCTTTTTTCTGCCAGTCTAGGGACCATCCAGCCTTGGCATCCTCCAGATGAATCACCACAACAGCCAGAAATCTCTTGGACAACAGGTCTGTTCCCATGTTCTCTGTCAACTAAAGAACGATAAGTATGGACTCTGCTTTAAAGCGTGCTGGGTGATAAGAGCATAATGGGAGAATTCACAGCTCCACCCACATGCACTCTCAAATTTAGTATTCAAATATCTTGTCAATGGCTGAGAAATTAACACCATGACACAAACAATGCACCTTTTATTTCAGGAAACCTGTAAGTCAATTCTTCTCAAAACTGAGCAATTACAGACCACTGTGCAAATGGATTGATTAAATATATTTTTTTGTTTTAAATTTTTTTCCTGCTTTCGTTTCAACTCAAAATGACATTGCAGTCCACCATGAAGTCCTTTTTTATAAAGAGCCGGTTTCATCCAGGACCAGGGCCAAGTTATTGTCTTTTTTACAGATGATTATTTTGAAGCCAAATACCCCAACTAGATAGCACTTTCTGTTGAAGCTTTGACAAGAAAGATGCTAAAGTTGTGGGAGTTGTCTCTTTTTATTCCTTAAACCATACATTCCAATGTACACTATTAACTGGAATGGAAAAAAAAATCAAACTAATCTGAAGCTCTTGGCTCAGTGAAGCTACCCCAAAGAGAAGCACTTACTGTCTTGATGTAAAATGAATGCTTCTGATTGAGGAGACCTAATGACCAAATACAGACTTTTGGAAAACTGTAATGATTGTGGTAGTTTTTGCACACATTGAAGAAAGTTCTTCCATGACCCGAAGTAGATGACATGTTGAAGCCAAATACCCCAACTTAATAGCACTTTCTGCTTTAGGTTTGACAAGAGAGTTGCTAAAGTTAAGGGAGTTGTCTGCTTTTGGATTTTTACTTTGTAAGTTGCACATTTTGACAACAGGTCAAATTACATGCAGATGACTGTCATCTGTTTAGCTACCCCAAAGAGAAGCACTTATTTTCTATAATATGAATGAATGCTTCTGTTTAAGGATACATGACAGAGGAATGTTGCAGATTGGTCACTGTGGTGAAGCTCTATAGGAATAAAGCTACATAAACAACATTTTGTTAATGAAGTCCATTCTGAAGCTGGATCTTGATCGATGCTGGAAAGATATTCTAAATGACTCTTTATATCACAAAGTAAGAATATGGATGGCTTAATATGACGTATCAGATATTAAATTGACATCAGGGTGCGTAGCACCTTAAGGCCGAGGGCTGGAAAACCCCACCTAATCGATTCAGCTCCACCCCACTCCATTGCCAAGCCTGTGAATGATCGTTGTAGAGCACACACAGACAAAGAAACCTGAAGAGAAGTTAAGAGAAAAAAAAAATTAAAAAAAAAATAAAAAGGCGGGAAAACATATCAAAGAAAGAAAATACCCCTTAACTTTTAAAAAAGTTAACAAAGTAATGTAAATACTTTCATTTTAAAAGTTTTACAATAGTTAAAGCTTACAGCACATGGCATTCCCACATAGTCTCCCATCCAAGTACTAAGCAGGCCCAAGCCTTCTTAGCTTCTGAGATCAGACAAGATTGGGGAATCTTCAGCTGGTATGTCCGTAAGCAAACTCTGCTTGAAAATCTTGAACTTTAAACCAAAGGGGCTTGAACACATATCAAAGAGCGAAAAAAGGTTTCTGAAAGGCGAAAAAAAGTTTATGAAGGGCGAAAAAAAAAGTTTATGAAGGGCAACATTTTTTTTATTAAGGAATGAAAGAAAAGTTTCTGAGAGAAAGCTGCGGGGGTAGGAGACGGGCGGGAAAATTCTGAGGGGAAGGAGAGGAGAACGGAGATCGGTATGCTTTATTTTGCATATACGCTATGAAAGGGGTTTTTTAGTTTAATGTTGTATTTTAGATGGTTAATAACACTGTTGCCATTTCATATGTAAAAAAAAAAAAAAAGTTAATCCTGGTTATAAGTGTTGTACAACTTTTTGCAGACATTTCATGAGTTTGTAATGGAGGAAGATAAATACGTTGCTGTATGTATTTTGTTTAGAGATTACAATGGTTTACAGTGGTTTAATGGCAGTTTTATTTAATACAGTTAAGTTTCTGAATATATACATACACACACATATAGTTCTGCTAGTTCTATAAAGGGTAACTAGGTTCATGTCAGACTGCTAATTTTGCCTTGCCACTCTTTATAATTTGGGATGTACAATTAAATTAGATCATAACGCTAAAATGTATTTTATTTGTTATTCTATTTCAGATGGATGAATACGTGAAAGCTAAACTAAGTGAATGGAATCTTGAAGTGTTAATTCCCACATTTGAAGGTATGTTGTAATATTTTACTCTGTTCATTGTAATCATTAGGGCTGTCCTTGCCTAAAGATTTGTCTGGATGACTTGTGATGTTCGTTTGACGCATTAGTCAGATAATTGCACATTTATTAATAAACCATTTAAATCATAATAATTAGTCTATAATTGCCCACATTGCCTGTTTTATAAGGCGAAACAGTTTCGGAGTACCGCATCAGTACAGTTCATAGAGACCGAGACCACAGAAAGCACATCCTGTTACTTTCATAATTTAACAAAATTGCAGTGTTTTGTTGTTATTGTGAGTGCACACTGAGACATGTAGTGTCTTTACATATTCAAAAGGTGTATTACTCTTATCTAAATGTATAAGAGTATTTTAAGAGCAAGTGACCACACAGGTGCCTCCATCTGTCATGCTGTGACTACTGTACTACTGTTCATTTTCCACACTCTGCACAGACATTTCCACAGTGCACATATTTCTACATTAGCATTAGATTGAGCAGCCATGTAAAGTTGCCACTGTATTTCAGATGATAAGCCATATATTATTTGAGGTCGATGATAGCATTTGGATATCCTGCCAGCTGTTAACAAGCTGTTGTGTTCTGCATATTTTTTTACTTACAGCTGAGAAGATCGATCAAGAATCCCTCCTTCTTTTAGATGTCACACTGACTTCTCTTATCCCTATTATTGGACTTCGTTTAAAATTCAAGAAGTACCTCAAGAATGTGCTTGATGTAAGTTATTAGGTGTAGACAGAATGGGGTACATTTGCTTTAAATGCAAAAGGTCTTTGGGATCTGATATCAGAGAATTTTTTTCACATTTGAAAGTTGTACATCATGTATATTCTACATCAACATACTTTCAGTGTGCTCAAACTGGATGTAATCGCACGTTCAGTATTATTAGGTCATTTAGAAGACACCTACTGAAGCATGCTAATGAAATGGAGGAAGCCCCTTTGGTTGAGCCTGAGAACTATTCATCAAATTCAGTTTTAGAAACTGTTGAACAGAGTGATGAGGAATGTGATGAAATTTCTGAAGAACAATGTGATGAGTTTGAGGAGGAAAATATAAGAGACAAAGTAGCATTGTTTTTAGCAAAATTAAAGTCAAATTCCTCCCAGACACTGAGTTCTGTTAATTGTGTGGTAGAACACACATCTAGCCTTGTCAGTGATGTTATTGAATCTCTACAAAGAAAAACTGCCTCTTTTTTTAAGAGAGATAGGCCACATCGATAGTCCTGAGAGCCAGAATTTTTTTAGAACATTTTGCATTTGCAGCGCATCCATTTCGGGGCTTTGAGTCAGAGTACAAGCAAATGCAATATTTTACTCAAACTGGATTCTTCTTGCATCCAAAAGAAGTGCCTTTCCCTGGTGTCTCATATACTCAAAAGAGAGACACGTTGATGGGGACAGTAAAACAAGTGGCAGTCCGAGATACATTTCAGCTAATTCCTTTAAGGCCTTTGCTAAAGCTGGTTTTAGAAAGTCCAGGAACAATGGACAAAATCAAGAAAGCACTGCTCTTGAAGATTTTAGAGATGGCACAATCTTTAAAGCTAGTGAACTCTTTTCCAAAGAGTTGTCCATTCCTCTTGTACTGTACAACGATGAATGCGAGATGGTAAATCCACTTGGATCTAAAACCTCAGTTCACAAGCTAGGCTTTGTTTATTTTACACTTAAATGCTTGCGACCTGAGTATCTATCCAACCTAAACTCTCACTTCTTGTTGGCAGTGTACAAGACGGACGACATAAAAACTTATGGAATAAATTCTGTTTTAGATCCAATTGTGTCTGAGATTAAGGATCTAGAATTGGAAGGAGTTCAGGTTCACACAAAACATTTCAAGGGCACTATTAAAGCAGGCGTTGCACAGGTTTGTGGGGATAACCTGGGTCTTAATTCCATCCTAGGCTACACAGAAAGTTTCTCAGGGAAAACTGTGTGTCGATGGTGTCTGGTTCAAAGAGAGGTTTTGAGAGAACAGACAGTTGAAGACCTGTCAGTCATGCGCAACAGGATTAACTACCACTCTGATCTACTTCAGAATAACCCAACTGAAACTGGCATTAAAAGAGAGTGTTCACTCAATAAACTTCAGTTCTACCATGTAACTGACAATGTAACTCCTGATGTCATGCACGACATTCTGGAAGGGGTTGGAGGTTACGAAATCAAGCTTGTTCTTAATTCTCTGATTGAACAAAAACTCTTGACACTTGATCAGCTGAATAATAGACTTACAAACTTTGATTTATGGTTTTTCTGATAGTCACAATAAGCCATCTGTTATCAAACCTCAGGATCTTAAAAACCCTGATGGGGCCATGAGGCAAACAGCAGCACAGACGTGGTGCCTTCTAAGGTTGCTCCCTCTTATGATAGGGGATTTGATTCCAGAAGGTGAGAAATACTGGGAACTACTGCTTTCATTACTTAGCTGTATGGAGCTGATTTTCTCTCCAGCCTTGACTGCAGAGGCAGTTATATTTTTGCAGCATCTGATTGAGGAACACCATAGTCTGTTTTTGGAGCTTTATCCAGACAGGCATTTGAAGCCAAAGCACCACTTCATGCTTCCTGGGGCCATCAGGAGACTTGGACCTTTGGTTCGGTTCTGGTCCATGCGTTTTGAGGCAAAACATGGTTTTTTCAAAAGACTAAGTCATATAACCTGCAATTTTCGGAACATTTGTAAAACACAGGCTTTCCGACATCAGATGATGTTGTGCTACACCTTGCTGTCTGAGAAGATGTTCTCATTTGACTTTGAAGTTGGTCCAGGATACACCACACTCCTGGCGTCTATAGACGATTTTGAGAAAGTGAAATGTGGTTTTGAAGGAATCCCATTGTTCTCAGATGTCTATTTGCCATCTTGGATTAAATACAAGGGAGCAACCTATAGGCCAGGAATGACACTTTTTGTATCTCACTCTGCTGATGGTGAGCCCCAGTTTGCAACCATTAGGAATGTTGTGGTTTTTGACTCCAAAGTCAAATTCATTGTGAAAAAATGGGACACTATTGGATTTGACAGGCATTATTTTGCATTCTCTGTGTCTCCTTCTTCTGTGCTTGATTTGGTGGATATTCACTCTCTTGAAGATCACCACCCTCTACAAGTTGTGATGTCCTTAAAGGACAATGAGAACCACCATTACATCTCGCTGCGATATAGGCTATTTTAGGAGGGGGCGAGAGGGGGGTTATTGGAGATGTTTGGGGACGGATGGACGGGGTTGTGGTAGCATGTGATGAAAAACAGCAGTAGTCCATGCTTGTGTACACCTACTACTAAATACTACCTCATGCACATTTAAACAAAATTATACAAATATCAACAAATTTCAAGTCATCATGGGGACATCGCAATACATGTAAGTTTTACTGAAAGTAATAGCTTAGTTCAAATTAAATGTCCTGTTAAAAATGCAGACATGTGAATTATTATTCAGTTTTATTTATTAAAGGAATCCATCAAAGAGCCTGCAACTACAACAACAGGACCTAGGGAGCAGCAACAGGGTCCTGAGCACAGAAGAAGGGGGGAGCAAGCAGCAGCATTTGTAAGGTCCAAGTCTGAGATAGATTTTGTGTGTGTGTGTGTGTGTATGGTCAGTGTACATAATCAAATGCAATTATCATGGGCATCTTGTCAGTAAAGCTGATCACATGCTGTGAGAGAGAGCAGCATTTAACGAGCCGTAGTTCACTGACAAGCTATACTGCAATATTGTGTTCGCTATTTTTATTTATTTAGAATGTAAGAGACATCCTTGCAGCAACATCCTGTGGCAGCAGTATTGTGGATGCCATTGAAAAAAGGAACTGCATTTCGCTTAAAGAAAGACAAGCGATGGTTCGTATCTTGGTGTCGCATCTAATTGAGCGCTTTGAAGAAAAGTAAGTACAAATTTAAGTAATGGATTTAATGACAAAAATATCATTTGAGATATTAAATGCGTTAATGTGTATGTATGTAGTATTGTTAAAAATCTAAATAATTTTTCTTTTAGTCCAAGTGGAGCAACAAAAGTCACCCTGGCTTCATCAGTAGTTGAACAATTTCCATGCCTTAAGGATTGCCAGGGTAAAGGCTATGTGAGTACAGTGTCCTAAGACAAGGATTTAATTTTTCTGAATATTTTTTTCTGTATCTCACAATCTGATTACTAATTGATAATCGACTGAAGAAAGAAAGAAAGACATCAACATCTTGGATCTTGAGACAATGTTGTATTTTCTAATTCTGTTTTTGTATTTTTTTAACAC
The DNA here is from genome assembly GCF_900700375.1 of Denticeps clupeoides. Classification (NCBI taxonomy): domain Eukaryota; kingdom Metazoa; phylum Chordata; class Actinopteri; order Clupeiformes; family Denticipitidae; genus Denticeps; species Denticeps clupeoides. The sequence continues at coordinate 59,864 of NW_021629762.1, read as the reverse complement.
AAGGAGGCATGGTTCAGTCCAGGTAGATTTCACAGACCTGCCACAGGCTTCCTTGAAGAGCGTCTTCGGAACGTGCGCAAAAAGATCCGAAGAGGAAGACAAAAACCAGTTTCTTCAGACAACCCAAGAGACAGCAGTAATTTTACTTTGCCAGGTATGTGGGTACATCTGTGTAGGGTTTGGTATCGTTTTAAGTTTGATCAAATCCAAGACCCTAAAGAGTGAAAAACGGGCATTCGATGACCCCTTTTAAAGACGTAACTGTTTGGTATGAATACGACCTCTATTTGCCAACATTAATTGCTGCATGTTTGTGATGTATGGTTCTTCTCACAACAGAGTCAAATGTGGACTCGGAAAGAGTGACTCAATTGATAGAGTGGCTCAGAAATAATATCTGGCCAGCAAGTCAGGTCGAGCAGTACATGAAAGAGACAGCAATCCAAAGGGCCAAATGGATTCGTAACGATGGATCCAAGACTATAATGGAAATAGCCAAGGAGTATCCACGTCTCCTCGACACTCCGGGCAACTTTTGCCATGTTTGTCTTTGTTCTCTGCTTTTTAGATATCCCAGGATTTTTTAATTTTGAATCCAGACTGTGCTTCAAACCTCACAGAAAATTGGGTATCTGTGTTTAAGGAAAAGATTCTACTGTTTGCCAGCAAACAAAAACAAGCTCTTAATCTACTTCACGACATAGAAACAATGTCAGCAGGTAATGGGTATTAAGCAAACAGTGTTACAAAATGAATTACTTTCCCATTAATCCCCAAAAGGATAATATTGTCTCTTTATATAAAAATGACTGTTAGTAAGGACAATTTCCATTTTCTTTTTCAGTGTTGTATTTTGTAACACAATTTTGTGATAAATTAATGTGATTTATTTTTATTTTAAAGAGACACAGAGTGACATCGCCATTCAAGTCCTTCCTGTAATCCTTCCAACGCATGTGTACAAAATTGGAAGAAAAATGTTCAAACCAACTCTCCTTGAAACCAGGAAAGCCTTCATAGACATACAGCCAGTAAGTTAACACCTACTGATAAAACTACATGATTCACAATATGCCAACACTGGCTGGTAGCTTGGTGTGTTATGGTGTGTCTTGTTGAGTCTTTAATGCTCCTAAAGTTTTTTTTTTTTTTTAGGTGTTCTAAAGGTAACTGTAAAGATATTTAACTTTTACTCTGTTGAGTTCTTAACAAATCTATACCATTAAATTTTTATTTATTCCTTTTTTCAGATTGGGACCAATATGGCTGAGTATCTTCGTTCAAAAGAGTCCATTAATTTTCCTTATGTTCTCATGCTTGGAGACTACCACTGCTTTCAAGCCTTTGCTATAATAAATGACACAGCACTTGAGCAAAGGACATTGCTTGCTGCAGTGGACATTTGCTTTAAAGCATTCTACGTCTTTGATGTGAACTACCCCAAGCAGTGTTCCCAGGTGTGGCAGTTTCTACAAACTGTGTTGTATGGACTTCCTGGGGAGGAGACACCATCAATAAGAGTCCTGCGAGCATTAATTTTTACGGACAAACAGTAATCCCATTGATTGATTTCTCTCACATGGAATGTTGATGCTAATGTATATAAATGTTTGTGCATGTTATGAAATGTTTTCATATTTTAAATACATATTTTGTGTGTTCTTTTTCATATGTTGTATTTTTGTATGTTTCTTACAAATAACTTTTACTGATGTTTGCACATGATTGTTAAAGTTATGAAATGTTTTTCTATTTTAACTGAAGTTACATGTTTGCACTAATTTTATTATCTATTGATGTTTATGCATTATATTACATTTACATATCAAATCGTTTTTCTAATGTTAAATAATTCTGATTAATTGTCCTTAATTCACATTGTTACGTGTATTGTCATGAATAAAATTCCATTACTGAAGTATGTATTGCTGTAAAATTGTTTTTATTTTAGTAATTTTAATCACAAGTTTCTAGATTAAATTTGACCCATTTTGGGTTGCATTCAACCCAGCAGCATAGTCATTTTAACTAAAGGTTGGGTTAAAAATCACAACCCAGCATGCTGGGTTAAACGTGTAATCCAACTTGTTGGGTCAAAATAACCCAGCGATGGGTTGGTCCCTTTTTGACCCAGCGCTGGGTTACCAAAATAACCCAAATTGGGTTGTTTTTAACCCAGCAGTTTTTAGAGTGTACTAACCAGGCCCAAGCCTTCTTAGCTTCTGAGATCAGACAAGATTGGGCATTCTTCAGCTGGTTTGTCCATACACAAACTCTGCTTGAAAATCTTGAACTTTAAGCCAAAGGGGCTTGAACACATATCAAAGAGTGTAAACTCCCGCTTTACTGTCAAATTAAGATGGAGAAAAGGAAAAAAAAGCTAACAAAGCCATGTAAATACTTTCATTTTTAAAAGTTTTTCAATAGTTAAAGCTTACAGCACCTGGTATTCCCAGGTAGTCTCCCATCCAAGTACTAACCAGGCCCAAGCCTTCTTAGCTTCTGAGATCAGACAAGATTGGGCATTCTTCAGCTGGTTTGTCCGTACACAAAGTCTGCTTGAAAATCTTGAACTTTAAACCAAACGGGCTTGAACACATATCAAAGAGTGAAAACTCTGCTTTACTGTCAAATTATGATGGAGAAAAGGCAAAAAGTTGGAGTGGTAAGCTTTTATTTGCAATACAACAAATAAAGTGCACACCTTCTAGAGGCAATGCAATACTGGGTCGATGAATGGAGCGGATGGAGCAGGCCCTATTGCCGACTCCCTGTTCTAAAAATCCGCTTAATATGACGTATCAGATATTAAACTGACATCAGGGTGCGTAGCACCTTAAGGCCGAGGGCTGGAAAACCCCACCTAATCGATTCAGCTCCACCCCACTCCATAGCCAAGCCTGTGAATGATCGTTGTAGAGCACACACAGACAAAGAAACCTGAAGAGAAGTTAAAAAAAAAAAAAAAGAAAAAAGGCGGGAAAACATATCAAAGAAAGAAAATACACCTTAACAAAGAAATGTAAATACTTTCATTTTAAAAGTTTTACAATAGTTAAAGCTTACAGCACATGGCATTCCCACATAGTCTCCCATCCAAGTACTAACCAGGCCCAAGCCTTCTTAGCTTCTGAGATCAGACAAGATTGGGCATTCTTCAGCTGGTTTGTCCATACACAAACTCTGCTTGAAAATCTTGAGCTTTAAGCCAAAGGGGCTTGAACACATATCAAAGAGTGTAAACTCCCGCTTTACTGTCAAATTATGATCAAATCAAATCAAATCAAATTCAAATTTTATTTGTCACATACACAGTCATACACGGTATGATGTGCAGTGAAATGCTTTCTGCAACTGCTACAGACCACAGTATTGCAAATGTTGCAAGTAAACAGTGAACCAATATGCAAATATTGCAAACATAACCAAGTATTACACTTTTACGTCTTTAACATAAAATATGTGTAACTGGTAGGGTGAAGGTGTGCAAATGAGTTACAGTTTTTTACAATGTTTAAGGAAGAAGAAAGAGCCATAAAAGCCATAAAAGAAAGAGCAGTAAGGGCAAAGTGATTATGTGCAAAGTGGTTTTGTGCAAAGTTTTGTGCAAAAGAGTCCGGAGTGATTAGAGGTGAAGTGCATGAGTTCTATGTACTCTTGATGTTGAGAGCTTGGACAGCCTGCGGGAAGAAGCTCCTCCTCATTCTCTCTGTGTTGGACTTCAGGGAGCGAAAGCGCTTCCCTGATCGCAGCAGAGAGAAGAGTCCATTGTTGGGGTGGGTGAGGTCCTTCACTATCTTCCTGGCCCTGGTGCAGCACCGTTTGCTGTAGATAGATTGAAGGTCAGGGAGCTTGGTACGGATGATTTGTTCGGCTGATCGAACCACCCTCTGTAGGGCTCGCCTGTCCTTCATGGTGCTGTTCCCGAACCAGGTTGAGATATTTCCCGTCAGGATGCTCTCTATGGTGCAGGAGTAGAAGTTCCTGAGCACCTTGGAGGGCAGTCTGAAGTCTCTCAGGCGTCTGAGGTGGTAGAGACGCTGCCTGGCCTTTTTCACCACGGTGTTGATGTGACAGGACCATGACAGGTCCTGCGTGATGTTAACACCGAGGTAACGGAAGCTGTCCACTCTCTCCACTGGGCTCCTGTTGATGACAGGGGTCTGGTAGGTCCTCTCCTGCTTTGTACTGAAGTCCACTATTAACTCCTTTGTCTTGCTGACGTTCAGGTGGAGATTGTTCCTCTGGCACCAGTTCGCCAGATTTCCAACCTCCTCCAGGTAGGCCATCTCATCGTTGTCAGAGATCAGGCCCACCACGACAGTGTCGTCAGCAAACTTGATGATGGTGGTGGAGTTAGTAGTGGCTGTACAGTCATGGGTGTACAGGGAGTACAGCAGGGGGCTCAAAACACAGCCCTGGGGGGCTCCAGTGCTGAGAGTGATGGAGGCTGAGACATGTCCACCCATCCTTACTGCCTGTGGTCTCCCGGTTAAGAAGTTGGAGATCCACTGACAGAGAGATGAGCTGAGTCCCAGGTGCTCCAGCTTGGTGGTGAATGTGGAAGGGATTATTGTGTTAAATGCTGAACTGTAGTCAATGAAGAGCATTTTAACATAATTTCCCTACCGAGTGTCCAGGTGGGTGAGTGCAGTATGGAGGAGATGTGATATGGCGTCATCCGTGGACCAGTTGGGACGGTATGCAAACTGTCGAGTGTATCTGGTAGTGAAGAAATGATGAAGTCTCTGACCAGCCGTTCAAAGATCTTCATCACTACTGAGGTGAGGGCTACAGGGCGGTAGTCGTTGAGGGAGGCAGGATGGGTTTTCTTGGGGACCGGAACAATGATGGACTCCTTGAAGCATGTGGGGATCACCGACTGAGATAGAGAGAGGTTGAATATCTCTGTAAACACAGGTGCTAGCTGGTCCGCGCAGGCTCTGAGGATTCTCCCCGAGATGCCGTCTGGTCCTGCTGCCTTCCTGGTGTTCACTCTCTTGAAGGCTCTCCTCACATCATGCTCGGTGATGACGAACGCGTTCTCGGTGCTGGCAGTGTCCTCCCGTCTGCAGCTGTTGGAGCCGCTAGCCGTAGCATCGCTAGCGTCTTTAGCTGCAGCCTCGAAGCGAGCATAGAACGTATTTAGCTCGTCTGCCAGAGACACGTCCGCGTTCGTCGTACCGGATGTTGGTGCTTTATAGTCCGTTATTGTCCGTAGTCCCCGCCACAGGCTCCTAGAGTCACTCTGTTCGAGTTGTGACTCCAGTTTCTTCCCGTAGCGCTGCTTCGCCTCCTTCACCGCTTTCCTGACGCTGTATGACGCAGCCTTGTATGGTTCCATGTCCCCGTAAGCAAGCCCCGCGTTATAGGTCGCGGTGCGAGATTTCAGAGCGTCGCGGATGGTTTTATCCACCCACGGCTTCTGATTAAGAAACGTTCTGACGATCGTTTTCTGAACGGTGTCGTCCGTTAGTTTCCCAATGAAACTCACAACCGCTTCCGCAAACTCACTGATGTTTCCGGAACTACTCTGGAACATGTCCCAGTCTGCGTCCTCCAGTGCGTCCTGAAGAGCGGCCACCGATTGGTCCGTCCAGCGTGTCACCTCCCTCTGAACCGGAACTTCCTGTTTAAGCCTTTGTTTGTATTTAGGCATGAGGAAGATGGCGGCGTGGTCGGATTTTCCAAATGGTGGACGAGATTGTGCCCTGTATCCGTCCTTTATTGTTGTGTAGCAATGGTCCAGTGTCCTTTCGCCCCTGGTGGGGCAGGTGATGTGCTGATGGAAATTCGGTGCTGCGCGTTTGAGGCTGGCATTATTAAAATCTCCTGCCACAATAAGCGCAGCGTCCCGGTGCTGTGTTTGGTGCTGTGTGAGCGCCTCCTGCAGTTCGCCTAAGGCAGTGTCCGTGTCCGCTTTTGGCGGAATGTAAGCGGCGCTGATGATGACCGATGTGAACTCCCGAGGAAGGTAAAAGGGACGACACTTGATGGACAGTAGTTCCAGATTCGGCGAGCACGAGTGTGTGAGGGGAGAAATTGAATTACACCAGTTCCTATTTACCATCAAACACACTCCGCCTCCCCTTGTCTTCCCCGAGTCGCGTGTCCTGTCCATGCGGTGGACCGAGAAGAACTCGGCCGGCTGGATGGCGTGGTCCGGCACCGCTGGGTTCAGCCATGTCTCGGTGAAGCAGAGGAGGTTGCAATCCCGGATGTCTCTCTGGAACTTTACCCAGGCCCTGAGGTCATCGAGCTTGTTCTCCAGTGACTGGACGTTGGCGAGCAGGATGCTAGGCAGAGGTGTGCTGTGTGCACGGGCCCTCAGCCTGTTCCTGACGTCGGCTCGTTTTCCCCGGGGCCGCCGTTTCGCGTCGCGTCCTTTGTTCTTTCTCAGGATTTCACTCGGCCAGCTGGGATCCGGTAAAGCAGTCAAAGTCATCGTATTGTAAGTGCATTGTATACTAATAGAAACAAGAGTGTCCCTACTGTATTTAATGCGTTGCATGGTGGTAGATTTGCCGGTGTAGGGTTGTTAAAAGAGGGTTTAAAAAACAAAAACAAACTAAACTTGGTCGGAGCAGTCGCGACGGCAGCCGACCTCACCGGCGCCATCTTGGAAGGTTTTTACCTTGGAGAAAAGGTAAAAAAAGCTAACAAAGCCATGTAAATACTTTCATTTTTAAAAGTTTTTCAATAGTTAAAGCTTACAGCACCTGGTATTCCCAGGTAGTCTACCATCCAAGTACTAACCAGGCCCAAGCCTTCTTAGCTTCTGAGATCAGACAAGATTGGGCATTCTTCAGCTGGTTTATCCATACACAAACTCTGCTTGAAAATCTTGAACTTTAAACCAAACGGGCTTGAACACTTATCAAAGAGTGAAAACTCCGCTTTACTGTCAAATTATGATGGAGAAAAGTCAAAAAAGTTGGAGTGGTAAGCTTTTATTTGCAATACAACAAATAAAGTGCACACCTTCTAGAGACAATGCAATACTGGGTCGATGAATGGAGCGGATGGAGCAGGCCCTATTGCCGACTCCCTGTTCTAAATATCCGTTAATATGACGTATCAGATATTAAACTGACATCAGGGTGCGTAGCACCTTAAGGCCGAGGGCTGGAAAACACCACCTAATCGATTCAGCTCCACCCCACTCCATAGCCAAGCCTGTGAATGATCGTTGTAGAGCACACACAGACAAAGAAACCTGAAGAGAAGTTAAAAAAAAAAAAAAGAAAAAAGGCGGGAAAACATATCAAAGAAAGAAAATACCCCTTAACTTACTTTAAAAAAAAGTTAACAAAGTAATGTAAATACTTTCATTTTAAAAGTTTTACAATAGTTACAGCTTACAGCACATGGCATTCCCACATAGTCTCCCATCCAAGTACTAACCAGGCCCAAGCCTTCTTAGCTTCTGAGATCAGACAAGATTGGGCAATCTTCAGCTGGTTTGTCCGTACACAAACTCTGCTTGAAAATCTTGAACTTTAAACCAAAGGGGCTTGAACACATTTCAAAGAGTGAAAACTCCCGCTTTACTGTCAAATTATGATGGAGAAAAGGCAAAAAAAAGCTAACAAAGCCATGTAAATACTTTCATTTTAAAAGTTTTTCAATAGTTAAAGCTTACAGCACCTGGTATTCCCAGGTAGTCTCCCATCCAAGTACAAACCAGGCCCAAGCCTTCTTAGCTTCTGAGATCAGACAAGATTGGGCATTCTTTAGCTGGTTTGTCCATACACAAACTCTGCTTGAAAATCTTGAACTTTAAGCCAAAGGGGCTTGAACACATATGAAAGATTGTAAACTCCCGCTTTACTGTCAAATTATGATGGAGAAAAGGTAAAAAAGGCTAACAAAGCCATGTAAATACTTTCATTTTTAAAAGTTTTTCAATAGTTAAAGCTTACAGCACCTGGTATTCCCAGGTAGTCTCCCATCCAAGTACTAACCAGGCCCAAGGCTTCTTAGCTTCTTAGATCAGACAAGATTGGGCATTCTTCAGCTGTTTTGTCCGTACACAAAGTCTGCTTGAAATTCTTGAACTTTAAACCAAACGGGCTTGAACACATATCAAAGAGTGAAAACTCCTGCTTTACTGTCAAATTATGATGGAGAAAAGGCAAAAAAAGCTAACAAAGCCATGTAAATACTTTCATTTTAAAAGTTTTTCAATAGTTAAAGCTTACAGCACCTGGTATTCCCAGGTAGTCTCCCATCCAAGTACTAACCAGGCCCAAGCCTTCTTAGCTTCTGAGATCAGACAAGATTGGGCATTCTTCAGCTGGTTTGTCCATACACAAACTCTGCTTGAAAATCTTGAACTTTAAGCCAAAGGGGCTTGAACACTTATCAAAGAGTGAAATCTCCGCTTTACTGTCAAATTATGATGGAGAAAAGGAAAAAGTTGGAGTGGTAAGCTTTTATTTGCAATACAACAAATAAAGTGCACACCTTCTAGAGACAATGCAATACTGGGTCGATGAATGGAGCGGATGGAGCAGGCCCTATTGCCGACTCCCTGTTCTAAATATCCGTTAATATGACGTATCAGATATTCAACTGACATCAGGGTGCGTAGCACCTTAAGGCCGAGGGCTGGAAAACACCACCTAATCGATTCAGCTCCACACCACTCCATAGCCAAGCCTGTGAATGATCGTTGTAGAGCACACACAGACAAAGAAACCTGAAGAGAAGTTAAAAAAAAAAAAAAAGAAAAAAGGCGGGAAAACATATCAAAGAAAGAAAATACCCCTTAACTTACTTTAAAAAAAAGTTAACAAAGTAATGTAAATACTTTCATTTTAAAAGTTTTACAATAGTTAAAGCTTACAGCACATGGCATTCCCACATAGTCTCCCATCCAAGTACTAACCAGGCCCAAGCCTTCTTAGCTTCTGAGATCAGACAAGATTGGGCAATCTTCAGCTGGTATGTCCGTAAGCAAACTCTGCTTGAAAATCTTGAACTTTAAACCAAAGGGGCTTGAACACATTTCAAAGAGTGAAAACTCCCGCTTTACTGTCAAATTATGATGGAGAAAAGGCAAAAAAAGCTAACAAAGCCATGTAAATACTTTCATTTTAAAAGTTTTTCAATAGTTAAAGCTTACAGCACCTGGTATTCCCAGGTAGTCTCCCATCCAAGTACTAACCAGGCCCAAGGCTTCTTAGCTTCTTAGATCAGACAAGATTGGGCATTCTTCAGCTGTTTTGTCCGTACACAAAGTCTGCTTGAAATTCTTGAACTTTAAACCAAACGGGCTTGAACACATATCAAAGAGTGAAAACTCCCGCTTTACTGTCAAATTATGATGGAGAAAAGGCAAAAAAAGCTAACAAAGCCATGTAAATACTTTCATTTTTAAAAGTTTTTCAATAGTTAAAGCTTACAGCACCTGGTATTCCCAGGTAGTCTCCCATCCAAGTACTAACCAGGCCCAAGCCTTCTTAGCTTCTGAGATCAGACAAGATTGGGCATTCTTCAGCTGGTTTGTCCATACACAAAGTCTGCTTGAAAATCTTGAACTTTAAACCAAACGGGCTTGAACACTTATCAAAGAGTGAAAACTCAGCTTTACTGTCAAATTATGATGGAGAAAAGGCAAAAAGTAGGAGTGGTAAGCTTTTATTTGCAATACAACAAATAAAGTGCACACCTTCTAGAGACAATGCAATACTGGGTCGATGAATGGAGCGGATGGAGCAGGCCCTATTGCCGACTCCCTGTTCTAAATATCCGTTAATATGACGTATCAGATATTAAACTGACATCAGGGTGCGTAGCACCTTAAGGCCGAGGGCTGGAAAACACCACCTAATCGATTCAGCTCCACCCCACTCCATAGCCAAGCCTGTGAATGATCGTTGTAGAGCACACACAGACAAAGAAACCTGAAGAGAAGTAAAAAAAAAAAAAAAGAAAAAAGGCGGGAAAACATATCAAAGAAAGAAAATACCCCTTAACTTACTTTAAAAAAAAGTTAACAAAATAATGTAAATACTTTCATTTTAAAAGTTTTACAATAGTTAAAGCTTACAGCACATGGCATTCCCACATAGTCTCCCATCCAAGTACTAACCAGGCCCAAGCCTTCTTAGCTTCTGAGATCAGACAAGATTGGGCAATCTTCAGCTGGTATGTCCGTAAGCAAACTCTGCTTGAAAATTTTGAACTTTAAACCAAAGGGGCTTGAACACATTTCAAAGAGTGAAAACTCCTGCTTTACTGTCAAATTATGATGGAGAAAAGGCAAAAAAAGCTAACAAAGCCATGTAAATACTTTCATTTTAAAGGTTTTTCAATAGTTAAAGCTTACAGCACCTGGTATTCCGAGGTAGTCTCCCATCCAAGTACAAACCAGGCCCAAGCCTTCTTAGCTTCTGAGATCAGACAAGATTGGGCATTCTTCAGCTGTTTTGTCCGTACACAAAGTCTGCTTGAAATTCTTGAACTTTAAACCAAACGGGCTTGAACACATATCAAAGAGTGAAAACTCCCGCTTTACTGTCAAATTATGATGGAGAAAAGGCAAAAAAAGCTAACAAAGCCATGTAAATACTTTCATTTTAAAAGTTTTTCAATAGTTAAAGCTTACAGCACCTGGTATTCCCAGGTAGTCTCCCATCCAAGTACTAACCAGGCCCAAGCCTTCTTAGCTTCTGAGATCAGACAAGATTGGGCATTCTTCAGCTGGTTTGTCCATACACAAACTCTGCTTGAAAATCTTGAACTTTAAGCCAAAGGGGCTTGAACACATATCAAAGAGTGTAAACTCCCGCTTTACTGTCAAATTATGATGGAGAAAAGGTAAAAAAAGCTAACAAAGCCATGTAAATACTTTCATTTTTAAAAGTTTTTCAATAGTTAAAGCTTACAGCACCTGGTATTCCCAGGTAGTCTCCCATCCAAGTACTAACCAGGCCCAAGCCTTCTTAGCTTCTGAGATCAGACAAGATTGGGCATTCTTCAGCTGGTTTGTCCGTACACAAACTCTGCTTGAAAATCTTGAACTTTAAACCAAACGGGCTTGAACACTTATCAAAGAGTGAAAACTCCGCTTTACTGTCAAATTATGATGGAGAAAAGGCAAAAAGTTGGAGTGGTAGGCTTTTATTTGCAATACAACAAAAAAAATGCACACCTTCTAGAGACAATGCAATACTGGGTCGATGAATGGAGCGGATGGAGCAGGCCCTATTTGCGACTCCCTGTTCTAAATATCCGTTAATATGACGTATCAGATATTAAACTGACATCAGGGTGCGTAGCACCTTAAGGCCGAGGGCTGGAAAACCCCACCTAATCGATTCAGCTCCACCCCACTCCATAGCCAAGCCTGTGAATGATCGTTGTAGAGCACACACAGACAAAGAAACCTGAAGAGAAGTTAAAAAAAAAAAAAAGAAAAAAAAGAAAAAAGGCGGGAAAACATATCAAAGAAAGAAAATACCCCTTAACTTACTTTAAAAAAAAGTTAACAAAGTAATGTAAATACTTTCATTTTAAAAGTTTTACAATAGTTAAAGCTTACAGCACATGGCATTCCCACATAGTCTCCCATCCAAGTAATAACCAGGCCCAAGCCTTTTTAGCTTCTGAGATCAGACAAGATTGGGCAATCTTCAGCTGGTATGTCCGTAAGCAAACTCTGCTTGAAAATCTTGAACTTTAAACCAAAGGGGCTTGAACACATATCAAAGAGTGAAAACTCCCGCTTTACTGTCAAATTATGATGGAGAAAAGGCAAAAAAGCTAACAAAGCCATGTAAATACTTTCATTTTAAAAGTTTTTCAATAGTTAAAGCTTACAGCACCTGCTATTCCCAGGTAGTCTCCCATCCAAGTACTAACCAGGCCCAAGCCTTCTTAGCTTCTGAGATCAGACAAGATTGGGCATTCTTCAGCTGGTTTGTCCATACACAAACTCTGCTTGAAAATCTTGAACTTTAAGCCAAAGAGGCTTGAACACATATCAAAGAGTGTAAACTCCCACTTTACTGTCAAATTATGATGGAGAAAAGGTAAAAAAAGCTAACAAAGCCATGTAAATATTTTCATTTTTAAAAGTTTTTCAATAGTTAAAGCTTACAGCACCTGGTATTCCCAGGTAGTCTCCCATCCAAGTACTAACCAGGCCCAAGCCTTCTTAGCTTCTGAGATCAGACAAGATTGGGCATTCTTCAGCTGGTTTGTCCGTACACAATCTCTGCTTGAAAATCTTGAACTTTAAGCCAAAGAGGCTTGAACACATATCAAAGAGTGTAAACTCCCGCTTTACTGTCAAATTATGATGGAGAAAAGGTAAAAAAAGCTAACAAAGCCATGTAAATACTTTCATTTTTAAAAGTTTTTCAATAGTTAAAGCTTACAGCACCTGGTATTCCCAGGTAGTCTCCCATCCAAGTACTAACCAGGCCCAAGCCTTCTTAGCTTCTGAGATCAGACAAGATTGGGCATTCTTCAGCTGGTTTGTCCGTACACAAACTCTGCTTGAAAATCTTGAACTTTAAACCAAACGGGCTTGAACACTTATCAAAGAGTGAAATCTCCGCTTTACTGTCAAATTATGATGGAGAAAAGGCAAAAAGTTGGAGTGGTAAGCTTTTATTTGCAATACAACAAATAAAGTGCACACCTTCTAGAGACAATGCAATACTGGGTCGATGAATGGAGCGGATGGAGCAGGCCCTATTGCCGACTCCCTGTTCTAAATATCCGTTAATATGACGTATCAGATATTAAACTGACATCAGGGTGCGTAGCACCTTAAGGCCGAGGGCTGGAAAACACCACCTAATCGATTCAGCTCCACCCCACTCCATAGCCAAGCCTGTGAATGATCGTTGTAGAGCACACACAGACAAAGAAACCTGAAGAGAAGTTAAAAAAAAAAAAAAGAAAAAAGGCGGGAAAACATATCAAAGAAAGAAAATACCCCTTAACTTACTTTAAAAAAAGTTAACAAAGTAATGTAAATACTTTCATTTTAAAAGTTTTACAATAGTTAAAGCTTACAGCACATGGCATTCCCACATAGTCTCCCATCCAAGTACTAACCAGGCCCAAGCCTTCTTAGCTTCTGAGATCAGACAAGATTGGGCAATCTTCAGCTGGTATGTCCGTAAGCAAACTCTGCTTGAAAATCTTGAACTTTAAGCCAAAGAGGCTTGAACACATATCAAAGAGTGTAAACTCCCGCTTTACTGTCAAATTATGATGGAGAAAAGGTAAAAAAAAGCTAACAAAGCCATGTAAATACTTTCATTTTTAAAAGTTTTTCAATAGTTAAAGCTTACAGCACCTGGTATTCCCAGGTAGTCTCCCATCCAAGTACTAACCAGGCCCAAGCCTTCTTAGCTTCTGAGATCAGACAAGATTGGGCATTCTTCAGCTGGTTTGTCCGTACACAAAGTCTGCTTGAAAATCTTGAACTTTAAATCAAAAGGGCTTGAACACATATCAAAGAGTGAAAACTCCGCTTTACTGTCAAATTATGATGGAGAAAAGGCAAAAAAAGCTAACAAAGCCATGTAAATACTTTCATTTTAAAAGTTTTTCAATAGTTAAAGCTTACAGCACCTGGTATTCCCAGGTAGTCTCCCATCCAAGTACTAACCAGGCCCAAGCCATCTTAGCTTTGGAGATCAGACAAGATTGGGCATTCTTCAGCTGGTTTGTCCATACACAAACTCTGCTTGAAAATCTTGAACTTTAAGCCAAAGAGGCTTGAACACATATCAAAGAGTGTAAACTCCCGCTTTACTGTCAAATTATGATGGAGAAAAGGTAAAAAAAGCTAACAAAGCCATGTAAACACTTTCATTTTTAAAAGTTTTTCAATAGTTAAAGCTTACAGCACCTGGTATTCCCAGGTAGTCTCCCATCCAAGTACTAACCAGGCCCAAGCCTTCTTAGCTTCTGAGATCAGACAAGATTGGGCATTCTTCAGCTGGTTTGTCCATACACAAAGTCTGCTTGAAAATCTTGAACTTTAAACCAAACGGGCTTGAACACATATCAAAGAGTGAAAACTCCGCTTTACTGTCAAATTATGATGGAGAAAAGGCAAAAAGTTGGAGTGGTAAGCTTTTATTTGCAATACAACAAATGAATTCAATAATGAATCCAAGATGGCGGCGCGTGCACACGCAGCGGCTTCTCTCTCTCCCGACCAAACAGCGTTTTCGTGTTTTTCATCCTGTAAGTCGCAGTGTTTTTGTACGTCTTCGTCGCGTTTATCTGCCCTCAAGCGTTCATATAGCCGAACATTTTTGCTCGACGTCGGAAGAAACAAAGTTTTTAAGTTGAACTCTGTGGACATTGAAGAGCTGAATGGACTGGGTCTGCTCCGGAGGCCTACTCAATCACCGACCCCCACTCCTGCACCTCGCCCACAATGGAGGCGCCTCAAGCGGTGTGAGAGGAAGCAGAAGAGGGGTAAGCGCGGAGGTATCCGAGCTAGGCTAGCGGCTAGCCCACACAAACCTGCTATCCCTTCCATCGTTCTGGCCAACGTTCGCTCATTGGAAAACAAACTGGACTACATCCGACTACTACGTTCATCCCAAAGGAACGTAAAGGACTGTTGTGTTTTTGTGTTCACGGAAACATGGCTCAGCGACAGTGTCCCGGACCGCGCCATTCAGCTCGACCAGCTGACATGCTATCGTGCCGACAGGGTCGTTGTCACGGGGGGTAAGACCCGCGGTGGCGGACTTTGTGTTTATACCAGTGACGCTTGGTGCCGCGATGCTGTTGTAGTCTGTAAATACTGCTCACCAGTGCTGGAAGTTATGGTTATTAAGTGCCGACCGTTCTACCTACCGAGGGAATATACAGCTGTACTGCTGTGTGCGGTGTACATCCCTCCCACCTCCAACAACAACAGGAGCGAGGCACTACATGAACTATACCAGCACATCAGTGAGCAGCAAACAGCCCACCCTGATGCTTTTCTCATTGTGGCGGGGGATTTCAATCATGCAGACTTAAAGAGCGTGTTTCCAAAAATACAGCAACACATTGACTTTCCAACACGGGGAAATAACACACTGGACCTTGTTTACACCACCCAGAGAGGAGCCTACAAAGCTTTTCCCCTCCCCCACCTCGGCGCCTCTGATCACATCTCTGTCATGCTAATGCCCTCTTACAGACCGCTGGTAAAAGTCAACAGATAAAAGTTCGTAAGCAGATAAAAGTGTGGCCAGAAGGGTCTTCAGAGGTGTTACAGGACTGCTTTAACACCACAGACTGGAATATGTTCAAACAGGCTGCCACTTACAACAACACCATTGACCTCCAGGAGTACACAGAGACTGTTACAGCCTACATTAACAAATGCACTGAGGATGTAACAGTCACCAAAACCATCACTGTCCGTGCCAACCAAAAGCCATGGATGACAGGGGAGGTCTACAGACTGCTGAAAGCTCGGAACGCTGCCTTCAGAGTTGGAGACGAGGCGAGCCTGAAGACAGCCAGGACCAACCTTTCCCGTGGCATCAGAGAGGCAAAGAGACAGTACTCCAGAGGAATATCTAGTCGCTTCAAAGACAGCAGAGACACACGGAGCCTGTGGCGGGGCATACAAACCATCACGGATTACAAGCCCCCTCCACAGACCTGTGATAGCACCATCTCCCTGCTGAACGAGCTGAACACCTTTTTCGCTCGCTTTGAAGGGAAAAACAGCACCACAGCACAGAAGACCACACCCCCTCCTGGTGACCAGGTGTTGACTCTGTCCCCGGACAGTGTGAGGAGATCCCTCAGCAGGATCAACGCTCGCAAAGCTCCGGGCCCTGACAACATTCCTGGTCGTGTACTGAGGGACTGTGCAGTGGAACTCACTGATGTCTTCACAGACATCTTTAACATCTCACCCTCCCAGGCTGTCGTCCCCACCTGCTTCAAAGACACAACAATCATTCCGGTGCCAAAAAAGTCATCTCCTTCCTGCTTTAATGACTACCGTCCAATTGCACTTACCCCCATCCTCATGAAGTGCTTTGAACGGCTAGTCATGAAGCACATCAAGTCTGCCCTCCCCCCCTCACTGGACCCCTTCCAGTTTGCATATCGGCCCAACCGCTCAACCGATGATGCCATCTCCACTGCACTCCACTCAGCACTCACTCATCTGGACAAAAAAGACTCATATGTTCGAATGCTGTTCATAGACTTCAGTTCAGCATTTAACACAATAATCCCACAACAGCTCACACAAAAACTGATCCAGCTGGGGCTCAACACCTCACTGTGTAACTGACTGTTGGACTTCCTCACAGGAAGACCACAAGCAGTACGGGTTGGCAGTAGCACATCCAGCACCATCGTCCTTAACACGGGGGCTCCTCAGGGATGTGTGCTGAGCCCCCTTCTCTTTACTCTGCTGACCCACGACTGCACTCCGTCACACTGCTCCAACCTCTTCATCAAGTTTGCGGATGACACGACTGTGGTGGGACTCATCAATAACAGGGATGAGTCTAACTACAGAAGCGAGGTGAGCCGCCTGGCCAAGTGGTGCGGAGACAACAATCTCTCCCTGAATGTGGAGAAGACGAAAGAGATTGTTGTTGACTTCAGGAGAGGAAACACTCAGCATGCGCCTCTGACCATCAACGGTGCATCTGTGGAGAGAGTGAGCAGCACCAAGTTCCTGGGTGTGCACATTACCGAGGATCTCTCCTAGACAAAAAACACCACTGCATTGGCCAAGAAAGCACAGCAGCGTCTTTACTTCCTCCGCAAACTTAGAAGAGCAAGAGCACCAGCCCCCATCATGCACACATTCTACCGAGGAACCATCGAGAGCATCCTGTCTAGCTGCATCACTGTGTGGTTTGGAGCCTGCAATGCGTCCTGCCAAAAAACTCTCCAACGCATAGTCAGAGCAGCTGAGAGAATCATCGGTGTCCCTCTCCCCTCCCTCCAAGACATCTACAGTACACGCCTCACCAAGAAAGCCCTCGGCATAGCAGCTGATCCCACCCACCCAATGCAAACCTTCTTCAGCCTGCTGCCATCAGGGAGGAGACTGCGGAGTCTCCAGGCCAGGACCAGCAGACTGAAGGACAGCTTCACCCATCAGGCGGTCAGGAAACTCAACTCCCTCCCGGCTCTGCCCCCACTCCCCTCACTCCCCTCTTCTGCTCCACAAACTTTCTGAACTCTAAATCACACAAACTGACCATGCACCAGTCACTCTGTGCAGCTCTGATCTGCCATCTACCTCACTTTCACTTCGTCACTTTAAACTTAAAACTCTGTTGCACTATTGGTTTTTGCACTCTCCTGATGTTGCACTCTCCACCATGTGCCCTTATTTGTATATGGTGTTTTTAAAATTGTATATTGTGCCTTTCTTTTTAAATTGTATTTATACTCTGTATTCGTTACTGTTACTGTTTTTGTATTTAATGTTACTTTTATGGGTCAGAGAGTAACGTAATTTCAATTCTCTGCATGTCCTGTACATGTGGCAGAATTGACAACAAAGTTGACTTGACTTGACTAAAGTGCACACCTTCTAGAGGCAATGCAATACTGGGTCGATGAATGGAGCGGATGGAGCAGGCCCTATTGCCGACTCCCTGTTCTAAAAATCCGCTTAATATGACGTATCAGATATTAAATTGACATCAGGGTGCGTAGCACCTTAAGGCCGAGGGCTGGAAAAGCCCATCTAATCGATTCAGCTCCACCCCACTCCATAGCCAAGCCTGTGAATGATCGTTGTAGAGCACACACAGACAAAGAAACCTGAAGAGAAGTTGAAAAAAAAGAAAAAAGGCGGGAAAACATATCAAAAAAAGAAAATACCCCTTAACTTACTTAAAAAAAAAGTTAACAAAGTAATGTAAATACTTTCATTTTAAAAGTTTTACAATAGTTAAAGCTTACAGCACATGGCATTCCCACATAGTCTCCCATCGAAGTACTAACCAGGCCCAAGCCTTCTTAGCTTCTGAGATCAGACAAGATTGGGCAATCTTCAGCTGGTATGTCCGTAAGCAAACTCTGCTTGAAAATCTTGAACTTTAAGCCAAAGGGGCTTGAACAAATATCAAAGAGTGTAAACTCCCGCTTTACTGTCAAATTATGATGGAGAAAAAGTAAAAAAAGCTAACAAAGCCATGTAAATACTTTCATTTTTAAAAGTTTTTCAATAGTTAAAACTTACAGCACCTGGTATTCCCAGGTAGTCTCCCATCCAAGTACTAACCAGGCCCAAGGCTTCTTAGCTTCTGAGATCAGACAAGATTGGGCATTCTTCAGCTGGTTTGTCCGTACACAAAGTCTGCTTGAAATTCTTGAACTTTAAACCAAACGGGCTTGAACACATATCAAAGAGTGAAAACTCCCGCTTTACTGTCAAATTATGATGGAGAAAAGGCAAAAAAAGCTAACAAAGCCATGTAAATACTTTCATTTTAAAAGTTTTTCAATAGTTAAAGCTTACAGCACCTGGTATTCCCAGGTAGTCTCCCATCCAAGTACTAACCAGGCCCAAGCCTTCTTAGCTTCTGAGATCAGACAAGATTGGGCATTCTTCAGCTGGTTTGTCCATACACAAACTCTGCTTGAAAATCTTGAACTTTAAGCCAAAGGGGCTTGAACACATATCAAAGAGTGTAAACTCCCGCTTTACTGTCAAATTATGATGGAGAAAAGGTAAAAAAAGCTAACAAAGCCATGTAAATACTTTCATTTTCAAAAGTTTTTCAATAGTTAAAGCTTACAGCACCTGGTATTCCCAGGTAGTCTCCCATCCAAGTTCTAACCAGGCCCAAGCCTTCTTAGCTTCTGAGATCAGACAAGATTGGGCATTCTTCAGCTGGTTTGTCCGTACACAAAGTCGGCTTGAAAATCTTGAACTTTAAACCAAACGGGCTTGAACACATATCAAAGAGTGAAAACTCCGCTTTACTGTCAAATTATGATGGAGAAAAGGCAAAAAGTTGAAGTGGTAAGCTTTTATTTGCAATACAACAAATAAAGTGCACATCTTCTAGAGGCAATGCAATACTGGGTCGATGAATGGAGCGGATGGAGCAGGCCCTATTGCCGACTCCCTGTTCTAAAAATCCGCTTAATATGACGTATCAGATATTAAACTGACATCAGGGTGCGTAGCACCTTAAGGCCGAGGGCTGGAAAACCCCACCTAATCGATTCAGCTCCACCCCACTCCATAGCCAAGCCTGTGACTGATCGTTGTAGAGCACACACAGACAAAGAAACCTGAAGGGAGGTTAAAAAAAAAAAAAAAAAAGGCGGGAAAACATATCAAAAAAAGAAAATACCCCTTAACTTACTTAAAAAAAAAGTTAACAAAGTAATGTAAATACTTTCATTTTAAAAGTTTTACAATAGTTAAAGCTTACAGCACATGGCATTCCCACATAGTCTCCCATCGAAGTACTAACCAGGCCCAAGCCTTCTTAGCTTCTGAGATCAGACAAGATTGGGCAATCTTCAGCTGGTATGTCCGTAAGCAAACTCTGCTTGAAAATCTTGAACTTTAAGCCAAAGGGGCTTGAACAAATATCAAAGAGTGTAAACTCCCGCTTTACTGTCAAATTATGATGGAGAAAAAGTAAAAAAAGCTAACAAAGCCATGTAAATACTTTCATTTTTAAAAGTTTTTCAATAGTTAAAACTTACAGCACCTGGTATTCCCAGGTAGTCTCCCATCCAAGTACTAACCAGGCCCAAGGCTTCTTAGCTTCTGAGATCAGACAAGATTGGGCATTCTTCAGCTGGTTTGTCCGTACACAAACTCTGCTTGAAAATCTTGAACTTTAAACCAAACGGGCTTGAACACATATCAAAGAGTGAAAACTCCCGCTTTACTGTCAAATTATGATGGAGAAAAGGCAAAAAAAGCTAACAAAGCCATGTAAATACTTTCATTTTAAAAGTTTTTCAATAGTTAAAGCTTACAGCACCTGGTATTCCCAGGTAGTCTCCCATCCAAGTACTAACCAGGCCCAAGCCTTCTTAGCTTCTGAGATCAGACAAGATTGGGCATTCTTCAGCTGGTTTGTCCATACACAAACTCTGCTTGAAAATCTTGAACTTTAAGCCAAAGGGGCTTGAACACATATCAAAGAGTGTAAACTCCCGCTTTACTGTCAAATTATGATGGAGAAAAGGTAAAAAAAGCTAACAAAGCCATGTAAATACTTTCATTTTTAAAAGTTTTTCAATAGTTAAAGCTTACAGCACCTGGTATTCCCAGGTAGTCTCCCATCCAAGTTACTAACCAGGCCCAAGCCTTCTTAGCTTCTGAGATCAGACAAGATTGGGCATTCTTCAGCTGGTTTGTCCGTACACAAAGTCGGCTTGAAAATCTTGAACTTTAAACCAAACGGGCTTGAACACATATCAAAGAGTGTAAACTCCGCTTTACTGTCAAATTATGATGGAGAAAAGGCAAAAAGTTGAAGTGGTAAGCTTTTATTTGCAATACAACAAATAAAGTGCACACCTTCTAGAGGCAATGCAATACTGGGTCGATGAATGGAGCGGATGGAGCAGGCCCTATTGCCGACTCCCTGTTCTAAAAATCCGCTTAATATGACGTATCAGATATTAAACTGACATCAGGGTGCGTAGCACCTTAAGGCCGAGGGCTGGAAAACCCCACCTAATCGATTCAGCTCCACCCCACTCCATAGCCAAGCCTGTGACTGATCGTTGTAGAGCACACACAGACAAAGAAACCTGAAGGGAGGTTAAAAAAAAAAAAAAAAAAGAAAAATGCGGGAAAACATATCAAAGAAAGAAAATACCCCTTAACTTACTTTAAAAAAAGTTAACAAAGTAATGTAAATACTTTCATTTTAAAAGTTTTACAATAGTTAAAGCTTACAGCACATGGCATTCCCACATAGTCTCCCATCCAAGTACTAACCAGGCCCAAGCCTTCTTAGCTTCTGAGATCAGACAAGATTGGGCAATCTTCAGCTGGTATGTCCGTAAGCAAACTCTGCTTGAAAATCTTGAACTTTAAACCAAAGGGGCTTGAACACATATCAAAGAGTGAAAACTCCCGCTTAACTGTCAAATTATGATGGAGAAAAGGCAAAAAAAGCTAACAAAGCCATGTAAATACTTTCATTTTAAAAGTTTTTCAATAGTTAAAGCTTACAGCACCTGGTATTCCCAGGTAGTCTCCCATCCAAGTACCAACCAGGCCCAAGCCTTCTTAGCTTCTGAGATCAGACAAGATTGGGCATTCTTCAGCTGGTTTCTCCATACACAAACTCTGCTTGAAAATCTTGAACTTTAAGCCAAAGGGGCTTGAACACATATCAAAGAGTGTAAACTCCCGCTTTACTGTCAAATTATGATGGAGAAAAGGTAAAAAAAGCTAACAAAGCCATGTAAATACTTTCATTTTAAAAGTTTTTCAATAGTTAAAGCTTACAGCACCTGGAAGTCCCAGGTAGTCTCCCATCCAAGTACTAACCAGGCCCAAGCCTTCTTAGCTTCTGAGATCAGACAAGATTGGGCATTCTTCAAGCTGGTTTGTCCGTACACAAACTCTGCTTGAAAATCTTGAACTTTAAACCAAAGGGGCTTGAACACATATCAAAGAGTGTAAACTCCGCTTTACTGTCAAATTATGATGGAGAAAAGGCAAAAAGTTGGAGTGGTAAGCTTTTATTTGCAATACAACAAATAAAGTGCACACCTTCTAGAGGCAATGCAATACTGGGTCGATGAATGGAGCGGATGGAGCAGGCCCTATTGCCGACTCCCTGTTCTAAAAATCCGCTTAATATGACGTATCAGATATTAAACTGACATCAGGGTGCGTAGCACCTTAAGGCCGAGGGATGGAAAACCCCACCTAATCGATTCAGCTCCACCCCACTCCATAGCCAAGCCTGTGAATGATCGTTGTAGAGCACACACAGACAAAGAAACCTGAAGGGAGGTTAAAAAAAAAAAAAAAGAAAAAATGCGGGAAAACATATCAAAGAAAGAAAATACCCCTTAACTTACTTTAAAAAAAGTTAACAAAGTAATGTAAATACTTTCATTTTAAAAGTTTTACAATAGTTAAAGCTTACAGCACATGGCATTCCCACATAGTCTCCCATCCAAGTACTAAGCCAGGCCCAAGCCTTCTTAGCTTCTGAGATCAGACAAGATTGGGCAATCTTCAGCTGGTATGTCCGTAAGCAAACTCTGCTTGAAAATCTTGAACTTTAAACAAAGGGGCTTGAACACATATCAAAGAGTGAAAGCTCCCGCTTTACTGTCAAATTATGATGGAGAAAAGTCAAAAAAAGCTAACAAAGCCATGTAAATACTTTCATTTTAAAAGTTTTTCAATAGTCAAAGCTTACAGCACCTGGTATTCCCAGGTAGTCTCCCATCCAAGTACTAACCAGGCCCAAGCCTTCTTAGCTTCTGAGATCAGACAAGATTGGGCATTCTTCAGCTGGTTTGTCCGTACACAAACTCTGCTTGAAAATCTTGAACTTTAAACCAAACGGGCTTGAACACATATCAAAGAGTGTAAACTCCGCTTTACTGTCAAATTATGATGGAGAAAAGGCAAAAAGTTGGAGTGGTAAGCTTTTTTTTGCAATACAACAAATAAAGTGCACACCTTCTAGAGGCAATGCAATACTGGGTCGATGAATGGAGCGGATGGAGCAGGCCCTATTGCCGACTCCCTGTTCTAAAAATCCGCTTAATATGACGTATCAGATATTAAACTGACATCAGGGTGCGTAGCACCTTAAGGCCGAGGGCTGGAAAACCCCACCTAATCGATTCAGCTCCACCCCACTCCATAGCCAAGCCTGTGAATGATCGTTGTAGAGCACACACAGACAAAGAAACCTGAAGGGAGGTTAAAAAAAAAAAAAAAAAAAAAAAAGAAAAAAGGCGGGAAAACATATCAAAGAAAGAAAATACCCCTTAACTTACTTTAAAAAAAGTTAACAAAGTAATGTAAATACTTTCATTTTAAAAGTTTTACAATAGTTAAAGCTTACAGCACATGGCATTCCCACATAGTCTCCCATCCAAGTACTAACCAGGCCCAAGCCTTCTTAGCTTCTGAGATCAGACAAGATTGGGCAATCTTCAGCTGGTATGTCCGTAAGCAAACTCTGCTTGAAAATCTTGAACTTTAAGCCAAAGGGGCTTGAACACATATCAAAGAGTGTAAACTCCCGCTTTACTGTCAAATTATGATGGAGAAAAGGTAAAAAAAGCTAACAAAGCCATGTAAATACTTTCATTTTAAAAGTTTTTCAATAATTAAAGCTTACAGCACCTGGAAGTCCCAGGTAGTCTCCCATCCAAGTACTAACCAGGCCCAAGCCTTCTTAGCTTCTGAGATCAGACAAGATTGGGCATTCTTCAGCTGGTTTGTCCGTACACAAACTCTGCTTGAAAATCTTGAATCTTTAAACCAAAGGGGCTTGAACACATATCAAAGAGTGAAAACTCCAGCTTTACTGTCAAATTATGATGGAGAAAAGGTAAAAAAAGCTAACAAAGCCATGTAAATACTTTCATTTTAAAAGTTTTTCAATAGTTAAAGCTTACAGCACCTGGTATTCCCAGGTAGTCTCCCATCCAAGTACTAACCAGGCCCAAGCCTTCTTAGCTTCTGAGATCAGACAAGATTGGGCATTCTTCAGCTGGTTTGTCCGTACACAAACTCTGCTTGAAAATCTTGAACTTTAAACCAAACGGGCTTGAACACATATCAAAGAGTGTAAACTCCGCTTTACTGTCAAATTATGATGGAGAAAAGGCAAAAAGTTGGAGTGGTAAGCTTTTATTTGCAATACAACAAATAAAGTGCACACCTTCTAGAGGCAATGCAATACTGGGTCGATGAATGGAGCGGATGGAGCAGGCCCTATTGCCGACTCCCTGTTCTAAAAATCCGCTTAATATGACGTATCAGATATTAAACTGACATCAGGGTGCGTAGCACCTTAAGGCCGAGGGCTGGAAAACCCCACCTAATCGATTCAGCTCCACCCCACTCCATAGCCAAGCCTGTGAATGATCGTTGTAGAGCACACACAGACAAAGAAACCTGAAGGGAGGTTAAAAAAAAAAAAAAAAAAAAAAAAGAAAAAAGGCGGGAAAACATATCAAAGAAAGAAAATACCCCTTAACTTACTTTAAAAAAAGTTAACAAAGTAATGTAAATACTTTCATTTTAAAAGTTTTACAATAGTTAAAGCTTACAGCACATGGCATTCCCACATAGTCTCCCATCCAAGTACTAACCAGGCCCAAGCCTTCTTAGCTTCTGAGATCAGACAAGATTGGGCAATCTTCAGCTGGTATGTCCGTAAGCAAACTCTGCTTGAAAATCTTGAACTTTAAACCAAAGGGGCTTGAACACATATCAAAGAGTGAAAACTCCCGCTTTACTGTCAAATTATGATGGAGAAAAGGCAAAAAAAGCTAACAAAGCCATGTAAATACTTTCATTTTAAAAGTTTTTCAATAGTTAAAGCTTACAGCACCTGGTATTCCCAGGTAGTCTCCCATCCAAGTACTAACCAGGCCCAAGCCTTCTTAGCTTCTGAGATCAGACAAGATTGGGCATTCTTCAGCTGGTTTGTCCGTACACAAACTCTGCTTGAAAATCTTGAACTTTAAACCAAACGGGCTTGAACACATATCAAAGAGTGTAAACTCCGCTTTACTGTCAAATTATGATGGAGAAAAGGCAAAAAGTTGGAGTGGTAAGCTTTTATTTGCAATACAACAAATAAAGTGCACACCTTCTAGAGGCAATGCAATACTGGGTCGATGAATGGAGCGGATGGAGCAGGCCCTATTGCCGACTCCCTGTTCTAAAAATCCGCTTAATATGACGTATCAGATATTAAACTGACATCAGGGTGCGTAGCACCTTAAGGCCGAGGGCTGGAAAACCCCACCTAATCGATTCAGCGTTGTAGAGCACACACAGACAAAGAAACCTGAAGGGAGGTTAAAAAAAAAAAAAAAAAAAAAAAAGAAAAAAGGCGGGAAAACATATCAAAGAAAGAAAATACCCCTTAACTTACTTTTAAAAAAGTTAACAAAGTAATGTAAATACTTTCATTTTAAAAGTTTTACAATAGTTAAAGCTTACAGCACATGGCATTCCCACATAGTCTCCCATCCAAGTACTAACCAGGCCCAAGCCTTCTTAGCTTCTGAGATCAGACAAGATTGGGCAATCTTCAGCTGGTATGTCCGTAAGCAAACTCTGCTTGAAAATCTTGAACTTTAAACCAAAGGGGCTTGAACACATATCAAAGAGTGAAAACTCCCGCTTTACTGTCAAATTATGATGGAGAAAAGGCAAAAAAAGCTAACAAAGCCATGTAAATACTTTCATTTTAAAAGTTTTTCAATAGTTAAAGCTTACAGCACCTGGTATTCCCAGGTAGTCTCCCATCCAAGTACCAACCAGGCCCAAGCCTTCTTAGCTTCTGAGATCAGACAAGATTGGGCATTCTTCAGCTGGTTTCTCCATACACAAACTCTGCTTGAAAATCTTGAACTTTAAGCCAAAGGGGCTTGAACACATATCAAAGAGTGTAAACTCCCGCTTTACTGTCAAATTATGATGGAGAAAAGGTAAAAAAAGCTAACAAAGCCATGTAAATACTTTCATTTTAAAAGTTTTTCAATAATTAAAGCTTACAGCACCTGGAAGTCCCAGGTAGTCTCCCATCCAAGTACTAACCAGGCCCAAGCCTTCTTAGCTTCTGAGATCAGACAAGATTGGGCATTCTTCAGCTGGTTTGTCCGTACACAAACTCTGCTTGAAAATCTTGAACTTTAAACCAAAGGGGCTTGAACACATATCAAAGAGTGAAAACTCCAGCTTTACTGTCAAATTATGATGGAGAAAAGGTAAAAAAAGCTAACAAAGCCATGTAAATACTTTCATTTTAAAAGTTTTTCAATAGTTAAAGCTTACAGCACCTGGTATTCCCAGGTAGTCTCCCATCCAAGTACTAACCAGGCCCAAGCCTTCTTAGCTTCTGAGATCAGACAAGATTGGGCATTCTTCAGCTGGTTTGTCCGTACACAAACTCTGCTTGAAAATCTTGAACTTTAAACCAAACGGCTTGAACACATATCAAAGAGTGTAAACTCCGCTTTACTGTCAAATTATGATGGAGAAAAGGCAAAAAGTTGGAGTGGTAAGCTTTTATTTGCAATACAACAAATAAAGTGCACACCTTCTAGAGGCAATGCAATACTGGGTCGATGAATGGAGCGGATGGAGCAGGCCCTATTGCCGACTCCCTGTTCTAAAAATCCGCTTAATATGACGTATCAGATATTAAACTGACATCAGGGTGCGTAGCACCTTAAGGCCGAGGGCTGGAAAACCCCACCTAATCGATTCAGCTCCACCCCACTCCATAGCCAAGCCTGTGAATGATCGTTGTAGAGCACACACAGACAAAGAAACCTGAAGGGAGGTTAAAAAAAAAAAAAAAAAAAAAAAAAGAAAAAAGGCGGGAAAACATATCAAAGAAAGAAAATACCCCTTAACTTACTTTTAAAAAAAGTTAACAAAGTAATGTAAATACTTTCATTTTAAAAGTTTTACAATAGTTAAAGCTTACAGCACATGGCATTCCCACATAGTCTCCCATCCAAGTACTAACCAGGCCCAAGCCTTCTTAGCTTCTGAGATCAGACAAGATTGGGCAATCTTCAGCTGGTATGTCCGTAAGCAAACTCTGCTTGAAAATCTTGAACTTTAAACCAAAGGGGCTTGAACACATATCAAAGAGTGAAAACTCCCGCTTTACTGTCAAATTATGATGGAGAAAAGGCAAAAAAAGCTAACAAAGCCATGTAAATACTTTCATTTTAAAAGTTTTTCAATAGTTAAAGCTTACAGCACCTGGTATTCCCAGGTAGTCTCCCATCCAAGTACTAACCAGGCCCAAGCCTTCTTAGCTTCTGAGATCAGACAAGATTGGGCATTCTTCAGCTGGTTTGTCCGTACACAAACTCTGCTTGAAAATCTTGAACTTTAAACCAAACGAGCTTGAACACATATCAAAGAGTGTAAACTCCGCTTTACTGTCAAATTATGATGGAGAAAAGGCAAAAAGTTGGAGTGGTAAGCTTTTATTTGCAATACAACAAATAAAGTGCACACCTTCTAGAGGCAATGCAATACTGGGTCGATGAATGGAGCGGATGGAGCAGGCCCTATTGCCGACTCCCTGTTCTAAAAATCCGCTTAATATGACGTATCAGATATTAAACTGACATCAGGGTGCGTAGCACCTTAAGGCCGAGGGCTGGAAAACCCCACCTAATCGATTCAGCTCCACCCCACTCCATAGCCAAGCCTGTGAATGATCGTTGTAGAGCACACACAGACAAAGAAACCTGAAGGGAAGTTAAAAAAAAAAAAAAAAAAAAAAAGAAAAAAGGCGGGAAAACATATCAAAGAAAGAAAATACCCCTTAACTTACTTTAAAAAAAGTTAACAAAGTAATGTAAATACTTTCATTTTAAAAGTTTTACAATAGTTAAAGCTTACAGCACATGGCATTCCCACATAGTCTCCCATCCAAGTACTAACCAGGCCCAAGCCTTCTTAGCTTCTGAGATCAGACAAGATTGGGCAATCTTCAGCTGGTATGTCCGTAAGCAAACTCTGCTTGAAAATCTTGAACTTTAAACCAAAGGGGCTTGAACACATATCAAAGAGTGAAAACTCCCGCTTTACTGTCAAATTATGATGGAGAAAAGGCAAAAAAAGCTAACAAAGCCATGTAAATACTTTCATTTTAAAAGTTTTTCAATAGTTAAAGCTTACAGCACCTGGTATTCCCAGGTAGTCTCCCATCCAAGTACCAACCAGGCCCAAGCCTTCTTAGCTTCTGAGATCAGACAAGATTGGGCATTCTTCAGCTGGTTTGTCCGTACACAAACTCTGCTTGAAAATCTTGAACTTTAAACCAAACAGGCTTGAACACATATCAAAGAGTGTAAACTCCGCTTTACTGTCAAATTATGATGGAGAAAAGGCAAAAAGTTGGAGTGGTAAGCTTTTATTTGCAATACAACAAATAAAGTGCACACCTTCTAGAGGCAATGCAATACTGGGTCGATGAATGGAGCGGATGGAGCAGGCCCTATTGCCGACTCCCTGTTCTAAAAATCCGCTTAATATGACGTATCAGATATTAAACTGACATCAGGGTGCGTAGCACCTTAAGGCCGAGGGCTGGAAAACCCCACCTAATCGATTCAGCTCCACCCCACTCCATAGCCAAGCCTGTGAATGATCGTTGTAGAGCACACACAGACAAAGAAACCTGAAGGGAGGTTAAAAAAAAAAAAAAAAAAAAAAAAAAGAAAAAAGGCGGGAAAACATATCAAAGAAAGAAAATACCCCTTAACTTACTTTAAAAAAAGTTAACAAAGTAATGTAAATACTTTCATTTTAAAAGTTTTACAATAGTTAAAGCTTACAGCACATGGCATTCCCACATAGTCTCCCATCCAAGTACTAACCAGGCCCAAGCCTTCTTAGCTTCTGAGATCAGACAAGATTGGGCAATCTTCAGCTGGTATGTCCGTAAGCAAACTCTGCTTGAAAATCTTGAACTTTAAACCAAAGGGGCTTGAACACATATCAAAGAGTGAAAACTCCCGCTTTACTGTCAAATTATGATGGAGAAAAGGCAAAAAAAGCTAACAAAGCCATGTAAATACTTTCATTTTAAAAGTTTTTCAATAGTTAAAGCTTACAGCACCTGGTATTCCCAGGTAGTCTCCCATCCAAGTACCAACCAGGCCCAAGCCTTCTTAGCTTCTGAGATCAGACAAGATTGGGCATTCTTCAGCTGGTTTGTCCGTACACAAACTCTGCTTGAAAATCTTGAACTTTAAACCAAACGGGCTTGAACACATATCAAAGAGTGTAAACTCCGCTTTACTGTCAAATTATGATGGAGAAAAGGCAAAAAGTTGGAGTGGTAAGCTTTTATTTGCAATACAACAAATAAAGTGCACACCTTCTAGAGGCAATGCAATACTGGGTCGATGAATGGAGCGGATGGAGCAGGCCCTATTGCCGACTCCCTGTTCTAAAAATCCGCTTAATATGACGTATCAGATATTAAACTGACATCAGGGTGCGTAGCACCTTAAGGCCGAGGGCTGGAAAACCCCACCTAATCGATTCAGCTCCACCCCACTCCATAGCCAAGCCTGTGAATGATCGTTGTAGAGCACACACAGACAAAGAAACCTGAAGGGAAGTTAAAAAAAAAAAAAAAAAAAAAAAGAAAAAAGGCGGGAAAACATATCAAAGAAAGAAAATACCCCTTAACTTACTTTAAAAAAAGTTAACAAAGTAATGTAAATACTTTCATTTTAAAAGTTTTACAATAGTTAAAGCTTACAGCACATGGCATTCCCACATAGTCTCCCATCCAAGTACTAACCAGGCCCAAGCCTTCTTAGCTTCTGAGATCAGACAAGATTGGGCAATCTTCAGCTGGTATGTCCGTAAGCAAACTCTGCTTGAAAATCTTGAACTTTAAACCAAAGGGGCTTGAACACATATCAAAGAGTGTAAACTCCCGCTTTACTGTCAAATTATGATGGAGAAAAGGCAAAAAGTTGGAGTGGTAAGCTTTTATTTGCAATACAACAAATAAAGTGCACACCTTCTAGAGGCAATGCAATACTGGGTCGATGAATGGAGCGGATGGAGCAGGCCCTATTGCCGACTCCCTGT
>NW_021629762.1:0-29564 GCF_900700375.1 Denticeps clupeoides | reverse complement strand
AATTTTGACAGTAAAGCGGATCTTTACACTCTTTGATATGGTTTCAAGCTCGTTTGGTTTAAAGTTCAAGATTTTCAAGCAGAGTTTGTGTACGGACAAACCAGCTGAAGAATGCCCAATCTTGTCTGATCTCAGAAGCTAAGAAGGCTTGGGCCTGGTTTAGTACTTGGATGGGAGACTATGTGGGAATGCCATGTGCTGTAAGCTTTAACTATTGAAAAACTTTTAAAAATGAAAGTATTTACATGGCTTTGTTAGCTTTTTTTACCTTTTCTCCATCATATTTTGACAGTAAAGCGGGAGTTTACACTCTTTGATATGTGTTCAAGCCCCTTTGGCTTAAAGTTCAAGATTTTCAAGCAGAGTTTGTGTATGGACAAACCAGCTGAAGAATGCCCAATCTTGTCTGATCTCAGAAGCTAAGAAGGCTTGGGCCTGGTTAGTACTTGGATGGGAGACTACCTGGGAATAGCAGGTGCTGTAAGCTTTAACTATTGAAAAACTTTTAAAATGAAAGTATTTACATGGCTTTGTTAGCTTTTTTTGCCTTTTCTCCATCATAATTTGACAGTAAAGCGGGAGTTTTCACTCTTTGATATGTGTTCAAGCCCCTTTGGTTTAAAGTTCAAGATTTTCAAGCAGAGTTTGCTTACGGACAAACCAGCTGAAGATTCCCCAATCTTGTCTGATCTCAGAAGCTAAGAAGGCTTGGGCCTGGTTAGTACTTGGATGGGAGACTATGTGGAAATGCCATGTGCTGTAAGCTTTAACTATTGTAAAACTTTTAAAATGAAAGTATTTACATTACTTTGTTAACTTTTTTTTAAAGTAAGTTAAGGGGTATTTTCTTTCTTTGATATGTTTTCCCGCCTTTTTTCTTTTTTTTTTTTTTTTTTTTTTTAACTTCCCTTCAGGTTTCTTTGTCTGTGTGTGCTCTACAACGATCATTCACAGGCTTGGCTATGGAGTGGGGTGGAGCTGAATCGATTAGGTGGGGTTTTCCAGCCCTCGGCCTTAAGGTGCTACGCACCCTGATGTCAGTTTAATATCTGATACGTCATATTAAGCGGATTTTTAGAACAGGGAGTCGGCAATAGGGCCTGCTCCATCCGCTCCATTCATCGACCCAGTATTGCATTGCCTCTAGAAGGTGTGCACTTTATTTGTTGTATTGCAAATAAAAGCTTACCACTCCAACTTTTTGCCTTTTCTCCATCATAATTTGACAGTAAAGCGGAGTTTACACTCTTTGATATGTGTTCAAGCTCGTTTGGTTTAAAGTTCAAGATTTTCAAGCAGAGTTTGTGTACGGACAAACCAGCTGAAGAATGCCCAATCTTGTCTGATCTCAGAAGCTAAGAAGGCTTGGGCCTGGTTAGTACTTGGATGGGAGACTATGTGGGAATGCCATGTGCTGTAAGCTTTAACTATTGAAAACTTTTAAAAATGAAAGTATTTACATGGCTTTGTTAGCTTTTTTTACCTTTTCTCCATCATATTTTGACAGTAAAGCGGGAGTTTACACTCTTTGATATGTGTTCAAGCCCCTTTGGCTTAAAGTTCAAGATTTTCAAGCAGAGTTTGTGTATGGATAAACCAGCTGAAGAATGCCCAATCTTGTCTGATCTCAGAAGCTAAGAAGGCTTGGGCCTGGTTAGTACTTGGATGGGAGACTACCTGGGAATAGCAGGTGCTGTAAGCTTTAACTATTGAAAAACTTTTAAAATGAAAGTATTTACATGGCTTTGTTAGCTTTTTTTTGCCTTTTCTCCATCATAATTTGACAGTAAGCGGGAGTTTTCACTCTTTGATATGTGTTCAAGCCCCTTTGGTTTAAAGTTCAAGATTTTCAAGCAGAGTTTGCTTACGGACATACCAGCTGAAGATTCCCCAATCTTGTCTGATCTCAGAAGCTAAGAAGGCTTGGGCCTGGTTAGTACTTGGATGGGAGACTATGTGGAAATGCCATGTGCTGTAAGCTTTAACTATTGTAAAACTTTTAAAATGAAAGTATTTACATTACTTTGTTAACTTTTTTTTAAAGTAAGTTAAGGGGTATTTTCTTTCTTTGATATGTTTTCCCGCCTTTTTTTCTTTTTTTTTTTTTTTTTTTTTAACTTCCCTTCAGGTTTCTTTGTCTGTGTGTGCTCTACAACGATCATTCACAGGCTTGGCTATGGAGTGGGGTGGAGCTGAATCGATTAGGTGGGGTTTTCCAGCCCTCGGCCTTAAGGTGCTACGCACCCTGATGTCAGTTTAATATCTGATACGTCATATTAAGCGGATTTTTAGAACAGGGAGTCGGCAATAGGGCCTGCTCCATCCGCTCCATTCATCGACCCAGTATTGCATTGCCTCTAGAAGGTGTGCACTTTATTTGTTGTATTGCAAATAAAAGCTTACCACTCCAACTTTTTGCCTTTTCTCCATCATAATTTGACAGTAAAGCGGAGTTTACACTCTTTGATATGTGTTCAAGCTCGTTTGGTTTAAAGTTCAAGATTTTCAAGCAGAGTTTGTGTACGGACAAACCAGCTGAAGAATGCCCAATCTTGTCTGATCTCAGAAGCTAAGAAGGCTTGGGCCTGGTTAGTACTTGGATGGGAGACTATGTGGCAATGCCATGTGCTGTAAGCTTTAACTATTGAAAAACTTTTAAAAATGAAAGTATTTACATGGCTTTGTTAGCTTTTTTTACCTTTTCTCCATCATATTTTGACAGTAAAGCGGGAGTTTACACTCTTTGATATGTGTTCAAGCCCCTTTGGCTTAAAGTTCAAGATTTTCAAGCAGAGTTTGTGTATGGACAAACCAGCTGAAGAA
Organism: Denticeps clupeoides; assembly: GCF_900700375.1. Taxonomy (NCBI): domain Eukaryota; kingdom Metazoa; phylum Chordata; class Actinopteri; order Clupeiformes; family Denticipitidae; genus Denticeps; species Denticeps clupeoides. The sequence goes on along the minus strand of NW_021629762.1, from coordinate 26,741 downwards.
TGCCCAATCTTGTCTGATCTCAGAAGCTAAGAAGGCTTGGGCCCTGGTTAGTACTTGGATGGGAGACTACCTGGGAATAGCAGGTGCTGTAAGCTTTAACTATTGAAAAACTTTTAAAATGAAAGTATTTACATGGCTTTGTTAGCTTTTTTTGCCTTTTCTCCATCATAATTTGACAGTAAAGCGGGAGTTTTCACTCTTTGATATGTGTTCAAGCCCCTTTGGTTTAAAGTTCAAGATTTTCAAGCAGAGTTTGCTTACGGTCATACCAGCTGAAGATTCCCCAATCTTGTCTGATCTCAGAAGCTAAGAAGGTGTAGCGTCTGCGTAGGATCACAGATGGTTGATCTTCAAAGAACCTTTTAACCTTTGACATTTACATACCAATTACAACCCTGGACCCTCACTCTGATCGTCCCGTCTTCCCCACTGTCACAAATGTAGCGTCTGCGTAGGATCATAGATGGTTGATCTTCAAAGAACCTTTTAACCTTTGACATTTACATACAAATTACAACCTGGACCCTCAGCCTGATTGTCCCGTCTGCCCCCACTGTCACCAAGACGATGCGAAGCAGACGGGGTCTGCAAACTGCTCATCGGGGCTCCAAGCTTCAAAGCATTCCAAAGACCTCCTGTCTGGCCCCACCTTCGCAATACACAATCACGCACACACTTAAAACATATTGTCTGTATCTTGTGCTAGGAATATGTGATTATAAGTGGATCCCGTATATGCACGCGTTGTGTGTACGTTCCCTTGTATGAATTATACTAGTTACAACTTTCTATTGTGCATTAGGTAAACTCTAATTACCTATAATTAAGTGTATAAGTGTATCTCTACTTTCCTACCTCCTAAAGGTCCCTTTCTTGGTGTCAGAAGGAACTTCTCTTTACTACTGGAACAGTGATGCATACCATGTGATCACAAAATACATCATACAATTTCTATAAGGTAGAAATTGTAACTGCAACAAACTACAGTCTCTCTCTGGACCAGCCCTAAAAATTCCGGTCAGTTGTAAACCCAGACAAAGGGAACTTCTCCCGCCAAAATGTCACACTTGTGATTGGCTATTCAGGCCACATGATGGGCGTGCCAGAAAGCATTCAAAAAAGAGCGTCACACAGGCACGAATGCTCAGAACTTCTCTTCTTCCTTCCGAGACACCTCTTTCAACACTTTGACTCTTTGGAAAGTTTACCTTCAAGGAGGACCTCCAGCGCCAGGCCTAAGGATCGAAGATCGTGACCCTACCGCATCAGGACTCTTTTGCATGAAATAAGGACCAATGCAAGTAACTATTTAGATGCACGTTTAAACCCCTTTTTAAGGTGAACTTAAGAATTCTCTGGCGATTCTCATTAGGCTGTGGTAAATTGATGTGTAATACTGCCATTCTCTTTTCATCACTTTTCTTTACCCTGTATGTATATGTTTGTCTAATTGTTGTATGTTACCTATAGCCGTGTTTATTAAATTCTTTAAATTCACAATCGTTTGTTTCTGTGTGCTGCTCACATCTGGAGTCACTGAACGTTTGACCCTTTAAGTTTACATGCTAAATTACTGCTAGTACGCAGAGTGGGAAAGCTACCTTTCCTGACAAGAGGGGGGATAATCGTTCCCAGAATTGATAAATAACTATATTATCTGCTCCGTGGACGGACAGATCAAGTAATTGTAACATTAATTCTGCTACAGTTTATCCCAAAATCTAATCTAAATGTTTATTGTTAATTATAACCAGTTATAATTAATTATAGATATTTCCTCTTGAGCTAATTCGTTACATTTAATGGTGGAGAATGCGGGCACGTTCAAACTTATTTTGTGAGCAAACTCAGTAACAATCTTTTTGTGTTTTTATGCATGCTTAAAGTGAGGCAAGTCTCACTCTCGTGATTGGTTGGTTCAAGACCACCCCCATTACTGTACTTCAACAGCCATTGTCTGTTAAAGTACACAACCATTAGTTCATAATATTAAAATTGTGCTGTAAAGACGAAGAAATCTCTTTGCTGTACATTTTAATATTATCAGATCGCCTGTTGGAACGAAGAAATCTTCCTTCATCGCGATAAAGATTGATTTGAGCGACGTTCCTCTTGTCATCTTTTTTTTATAGGCCTTATTCGTAAATGAGAGCCCTAAATGCATTTGTGTAACAGGCAGCGAAGGAATCCTGCCCACACATTGCTGTGCAACTAACTGCATTTGTGTAAAAACAGCGAAGCAATCCTGTTTTTAATTTTTAGTGTGTAACAGGCAGCGAAGAAATCCTGCCACACACCCCTTTTGGTGCAGCTAAATTGCATTTGTTTTAAAGCAGCGAAGAATTCCTGTTTTTAATTGTTAATGTGTGAAAGGCAGCGAAGAAATCCTGCCACACCCTGTCTAACACTCCTAAATTAAATAACACTCCTAAGTACTATAGGCAGTCATTAACACTAGTAGGACTTGCATTGGTTTTGTTTTGTGCTGTCCCTCTCTCTCGCTCCCTTTCTCTCCCTCTCTCGCCTAACCAGCAAGCCAACATGTCTCGATCATCCAGCCCTGAGGCCCACTGGGATCGTCTAGAAGTCTGGCTGAATGCCCTGACTAGCAATCTTCTTCATGAACCCACCGGGGACCTGCAGAACCTGAGCCAAGAGCAGATTGATGACAACCTGAGCATCTTGATGGCCCACGATCCGACGCAGGACTACAGCCACAAGGAGCTGGCCAAGATCACCGCGTCACTGGCTCACAACCTCCTCGGCCAGGCAAAGCTGAGCGAAGCAACGATCCACCACCAGGAACGACAGACTGCAGCACTAAAGCTTCAGGATGAGAGATCACAGAGGAATCTGACGCTCGTTCGGAGACAACTGGAGCAACTAACGCTGGAGACTCAGGACAGGACAGCACACAAACAGCACCCAGAGCTACAGGAGGAATTGGAGAGACTCCAGAACACCTTGACTGATCTCCGCGTGGACACAGCACACCGGGAAGAGCAGGAAAAGGACGCCAGAGAGGAGCTGAGTGAAAATCTCAACGAGGCTAAGACCCTCCTGATGAGAGCAGTGACTGAACTTAAAGAAGAGAAGCATGGGCAAGGGCCTGTGAGGGCCACCTGCAAACTGCCCGGGCCGAGGTCAGTACTCTGTCCCAACAAAGAAACTACCTGAAAGATGAACTTGACACAGTTCGCAGAGAGCTCAAGCACTCATATAGACTGCACGATGACCCTAGAAGAGAGATGCACCCCGCAGAGTTTCCCCTAACCAGCAGCAAAAGGGAGGAGAGCCCAGTGCTCAGGACATCACCTGCCAGCATCCCAAACCCCCCGCCAGCAGCAAGGGGGTGGGAACCCTCTCAAAGACTACATTCCAGTCATGGCGTGTCAACCAAAGAACTGGATAAGCTGGCGAGGAACATTCCTATTTTCACTCCCAACCCTGCAGGAGGCCATGATGTCCACTCATACCTCGATGATGAATGCCCAATCTTGTCTGATCTCAGAAGCTAAGAAGGCTTGGGCCTGGTTAGTACTTGGATGGGAGACTATGTGGGAATGCCATGTGCTGTAAGCTTTAACTATTGAAAAACTTTTAAAATGAAAGTATTTACATGGCTTTGTTAGCTTTTTTTACCTTTTCTCCATCATATTTTGACAGTAAAGCGGGAGTTTACACTCTTTGATATGTGTTCAAGCCCCTTTGGCTTAAAGTTCAAGATTTTCAAGCAGAGTTTGTGTATGGACATACCAGCTGAAGAATGCCCAATCTTGTCTGATCTCAGAAGCTAAGAAGGCTTGGGCCTGGTTAGTAATTGGATGGGAGACTACCTGGGAATAGCAGGTGCTGTAAGCTTTAACTATTGAAAAACTTTTAAAATGAAAGTATTTACATGGCTTTGTTAGCTTTTTTTGCCTTTTCTCCATCATAATTTGACAGTAAAGCGGGAGTTTTCACTCTTTGATATGTGTTCAAGCCCCTTTGGTTTAAAGTTCAAGATTTTCAAGCAGAGTTTGCTTACGGACAAACCAGCTGAAGATTCCCCAATCTTGTCTGATCTCAGAAGCTAAGAAGGCTTGGGCCTGGTTAGTACTTGGATGGGAGACTATGTGGAAATGCCATGTGCTGTAAGCTTTAACTATTGTAAAACTTTTAAAATGAAAGTATTTACATTACTTTGTTAACTTTTTTTAAAGTAAGTTAAGGGGTATTTTCTTTCTTTGATATGTTTTCCCGCCTTTTTTCTTTTTTTTTTTTTTTTTTTTAACTTCCCTTCAGGTTTCTTTGTCTGTGTGTGCTCTACAACGATCATTCACAGGCTTGGCTATGGAGTGGGGTGGAGCTGAATCGATTAGGTGGGGTTTTCCAGCCCTCGGCCTTAAGGTGCTACGCACCCTGATGTCAGTTTAATATCTGATACGTCATATTAAGCGGATTTTTAGAACAGGGAGTCGGCAATAGGGCCTGCTCCATCCGCTCCATTCATCGACCCAGTATTGCATTGCCTCTAGAAGGTGTGCACTTTATTTGTTGTATTGCAAATAAAAGCTTACCACTCCAACTTTTTGCCTTTTCTCCATCATAATTTGACAGTAAAGCGGAGTTTACACTCTTTGATATGTGTTCAAGCTCGTTTGGTTTAAAGTTCAAGATTTTCAAGCAGAGTTTGTGTACGGACAAACCAGCTGAAGAATGCCCAATCTTGTCTGATCTCAGAAGCTAAGAAGGCTTGGGCCTGGTTAGTACTTGGATGGGAGACTATGTGGGAATGCCATGTGCTGTAAGCTTTAACTATTGAAAAACTTTTAAAAATGAAAGTATTTACATGGCTTTGTTAGCTTTTTTTACCTTTTCTCCATCATATTTTGACAGTAAAGCGGGAGTTTACACTCTTTGATATGTGTTCAAGCCCCTTTGGCTTAAAGTTCAAGATTTTCAAGCAGAGTTTGTGTATGGATAAACCAGCTGAAGAATGCCCAATCTTGTCTGATCTCAGAAGCTAAGAAGGCTTGGGCCTGGTTAGTACTTGGATGGGAGACTACCTGGGAATAGCAGGTGCTGTAAGCTTTAACTATTGAAAAACTTTTAAAATGAAAGTATTTACATGGCTTTGTTAGCTTTTTTTGCCTTTTCTCCATCATAATTTGACAGTAAAGCGGGAGTTTTCACTCTTTGATATGTGTTCAAGCCCCTTTGGTTTAAAGTTCAAGATTTTCAAGCAGAGTTTGCTTACGGACATACCAGCTGAAGATTCCCCAATCTTGTCTGATCTCAGAAGCTAAGAAGGCTTGGGCCTGGTTAGTACTTGGATGGGAGACTATGTGGAAATGCCATGTGCTGTAAGCTTTAACTATTGTAAAACTTTTAAAATGAAAGTATTTACATTACTTTGTTAACTTTTTTTTAAAGTAAGTTAAGGGGTATTTTCTTTCTTTGATATGTTTTCCCGCCTTTTTTCTTTTTTTTTTTTTTTTTTTTTAACTTCCCTTCAGGTTTCTTTGTCTGTGTGTGCTCTACAACGATCATTCACAGGCTTGGCTATGGAGTGGGGTGGAGCTGAATCGATTAGGTGGGGTTTTCCAGCCCTCGGCCTTAAGGTGCTACGCACCCTGATGTCAGTTTAATATCTGATACGTCATATTAAGCGGATTTTTAGAACAGGGAGTCGGCAATAGGGCCTGCTCCATCCGCTCCATTCATCGACCCAGTATTGCATTGCCTCTAGAAGGTGTGCACTTTATTTGTTGTATTGCAAATAAAAGCTTACCACTCCAACTTTTTGCCTTTTCTCCATCATAATTTGACAGTAAAGCGGAGTTTACACTCTTTGATATGTGTTCAAGCTCGTTTGGTTTAAAGTTCAAGATTTTCAAGCAGAGTTTGTGTACGGACAAACCAGCTGAAGAATGCCCAATCTTGTCTGATCTCAGAAGCTAAGAAGGCTTGGGCCTGGTTAGTACTTGGATGGGAGACTATGTGGGCAATGCCATGTGCTGTAAGCTTTAACTATTGAAAAACTTTTAAAAATGAAAGTATTTACATGGCTTTGTTAGCTTTTTTTACCTTTTCTCCATCATATTTTGACAGTAAAGCGGGAGTTTACACTCTTTGATATGTGTTCAAGCCCCTTTGGCTTAAAGTTCAAGATTTTCAAGCAGAGTTTGTGTATGGACAAACCAGCTGAAGAATGCCCAATCTTGTCTGATCTCAGAAGCTAAGAAGGCTTGGGCCTGGTTAGTACTTGGATGGGAGACTACCTGGGAATAGCAGGTGCTGTAAGCTTTAACTATTGAAAAACTTTTAAAATGAAAGTATTTACATGGCTTTGTTAGCTTTTTTTGCCTTTTCTCCATCATAATTTGACAGTAAAGCGGGAGTTTTCACTCTTTGATATGTGTTCAAGCCCCTTTGGTTTAAAGTTCAAGATTTTCAAGCAGAGTTTGCTTACGGTCATACCAGCTGAAGATTCCCCAATCTTGTCTGATCTCAGAAGCTAAGAAGGTGTAGCGTCTGCGTAGGATCACAGATGGTTGATCTTCAAAGAACCTTTTAACCTTTGACATTTACATACCAATTACAACCCTGGACCCGCACTCTGATCGTCCCGTCTTCCCCCACTGTCACAAATGTAGTGTCTGCGTAGGATCATAGATGGTTGATCTTCAAAGAACCTTTTAACCTTTGACATTTACATACAAATTACAACCTGGACCCTCAGCCTGATTGTCCCGTCTGCCCCCACTGTCACCAAGACGATGCGAAGCAGACGGGGTCTGCAAACTGCTCATCGGGGCTCCAAGCTTCAAAGCATTCCAAAGACCTCCTGTCTGGCCCCACCTTCGCAATACACAATCACGCACACACTTAAAACATATTGTCTGTATCTTGTGCTAGGAATATGTGATTATAAGTGGATCCCGTATATGCACGCGTTGTGTGTACGTTCCCTTGTATGAATTATACTAGTTACAACTTTCTATTGTGCATTAGGTAAACTCTAATTACCTATAATTAAGTGTATAAGTGTATCTCTACTTTCCTACCTCCTAAAGGTCCCTTTCTTGGTGTCAGAAGGAACTTCTCTTTACTACTGGAACAGTGATGCATACCATGTGATCACAAAATACATCATACAATTTCTATAAGGTAGAAATTGTAACTGCAACAAACTACAGTCTCTCTCTGGACCAGCCCTAAAAATTCCGGTCAGTTGTAAACCCAGACAAAGGGAACTTCTCCCGCCAAAATGTCACACTTGTGATTGGCTATTCAGGCCACATGATGGGCGTGCCAGAAAGCATTCAAAAAAGAGCGTCACACAGGCACGAATGCTCAGAACTTCTCTTCTTCCTTCCGAGACACCTCTTTCAACACTTTGACTCTTTGGAAAGTTTACCTTCAAGGAGGACCTCCAGCGCCAGGCCTAAGGATCGAAGATCGTGACCCTACCGCATCAGGACTCTTTGCATGAAATAAGGACCAATGCAAGTAACTATTTAGATGCACGTTTAAACCCCTTTTTAAGGTGAACTTAAGAATTCTCTGGCGATTCTCATTAGGCTGTGGTAAATTGATGTGTAATACTGCCATTCTCTTTTCATCACTTTTCTTTACCCTGTATGTATATGTTTGTCTAATTGTTGTATGTTACCTATAGCCGTGTTTATTAAATTCTTTAAATTCACAATCGTTTGTTTCTGTGTGCTGCTCACATCTGGAGTCACTGAACGTTTGACCCTTTAAGTTTACATGCTAAATTACTGCTAGTACGCAGAGTGGGAAAGCTACCTTTCCTGACAAGAGGGGGGATAATCGTTCCCAGAATTGATAAATAATTATATTATCTGCTCCGTGGACGGACAGATCAAGTAATTGTAACATTAATTCTGCTACAGTTTATCCCAAAATCTAATCTAAATGTTTATTGTTAATTATAACCAGTTATAATTAATTATAGATATTTCCTCTTGAGCTAATTCGTTACATTTAATGGTGGAGAATGCGGGCACGTTCAAACTTATTTTGTGAGCAAACTCAGTAACAATCTTTTTGTGTTTTTATGCATGCTTAAAGTGAGGCAAGTCTCACTCTCGTGATTGGTTGGTTCAAGACCACCCCCATTACTGTACTTCAACAGCCATTGTCTGTTAAAGTACACAACCATTAGTTCATAATATTAAAATTGTGCTGTAAAGACGAAGAAATCTCTTTGCTGTACATTTTAATATTATCAGATCGCCTGTTGGAACGAAGAAATCTTCCTTCATCGCGATAAAGATTGATTTGAGCGACGTTCCTCTTGTCATCTTTTTTTTATAGGCCTTATTCGTAAATGAGAGCCCTAAATGCATTTGTGTAACAGGCAGCGAAGGAATCCTGCCCACACATTGCTGTGCAACTAACTGCATTTGTGTAAAAACAGCGAAGCAATCCTGTTTTTAATTTTTAGTGTGTAACAGGCAGCGAAGAAATCATGCCACACACCCCTTTTGGTGCAGCTAAATTGCATTTGTTTTAAAGCAGCGAAGAATTCCTGTTTTTAATTGTTAATGTGTGAAAGGCAGCGAAGAAATCCTGCCACACCCTGTCTAACACTCCTAAATTCCAACTCCACCCCCTCTGTTCTAACCCTTGGGGCTCACCCACGCCACCTTGTGGCCGGTCTCAGTAGGTGGGTTTTCTTGGTTGGTTGGCCTAAGCCTGCCAGTTTATCTGAAAGGCTTAGTCTGACTCTTTGCCTCTTAACTTGATTCTTGTTATTACTGAGTCAAGCCTCTCCCTCTCCTGTTTAGATTTATTTAAATTTAGTCTAAACAGTGTTTGAATTTAAATTTAGAATCGATTTCTATATTCTACACCTGTGTGTTTACTTATAGGTAGTGCTCCCCCTCAATCCTATACCTCTCCTCTGTGTTTGGCGTATTTGTTTGTTTGTCTTCACCTGGTTTCTGTTTGTTTACCAAACCTTTGAGAATCATCAGGGAAGGCTGAGTAATAGATTGACGACCCAAGCTGTCAAAGTCTTAAGACTGTCATGCGGTCAAATCTAAGTACTATAGGCAGTCATTAACACTAGTAGGACTTGCATTGGTTTTGTTTTGTGCTGTCCCTCTCTCTCGCTCCCTTTCTCTCCCTCTCTCGCCTAACCAGCAAGCCAACATGTCTCGATCATCCAGCCCTGAGGCCCACTGGGATCGTCTAGAAGTCTGGCTGAATGCCCTGACTAGCAATCTTCTTCATGAACCCACCGGGGACCTGCAGAACCTGAGCCAAGAGCAGATTGATGACAACCTGAGCATCTTGATGGCCCACGATCCGACGCAGGACTACAGCCACAAGGAGCTGGCCAAGATCACCGCGTCACTGGCTCACAACCTCCTCGGCCAGGCAAAGCTGAGCGAAGCAACGATCCACCACCAGGAACGACAGACTGCAGCACTAAAGCTTCAGGATGAGAGATCACAGAGGAATCTGACGCTCGTTCGGAGACAACTGGAGCAACTAACGCTGGAGACTCAGGACAGGACAGCACACAAACAGCACCCAGAGCTACAGGAGGAATTGGAGAGACTCCAGAACACCTTGACTGATCTCCGCGTGGACACAGCACACCGGGAAGAGCAGGAAAAGGACGCCAGAGAGGAGCTGAGTGAAAATCTCAACGAGGCTAAGACCCTCCTGATGAGAGCAGTGACTGAACTTAAAGAAAGAGAAGCATGGGCAAGGGCCTGTGAGGGCCACCTGCAAACTGCCCGGGCCGAGGTCAGTACTCTGTCCCAACAAAGAAACTACCTGAAAGATGAACTTGACACAGTTCGCAGAGAGCTCAAGCACTCATATAGACTGCACGATGACCCTAGAAGAGAGATGCACCCCGCAGAGTTTCCCCTAACCAGCAGCAAAAGGGAGGAGAGCCCAGTGCTCAGGACATCACCTGCCAGCATCCCAAACCCCCCGCCAGCAGCAAGGGGGTGGGAACCCTCTCAAAGACTACATTCCAGTCATGGCGTGTCAACCAAAGAACTGGATAAGCTGGCGAGGAACATTCCTATTTTCACTCCCAACCCTGCAGGAGGCCATGATGTCCACTCATACCTCGATGATGTGGACTTCCACTTGCAAACTGTTGCTAACGTTACCACACGCGACAGGCTTTATCTGCTCAGAATCACTGCTAGCCGTGAGGTGCGCAGTTTCCTGGACCGACAGCTAGAGAGCGTCAAAATGGATCATCAGCAACTGCAGCAAGCGCTAATCAGGGAGTTCTCTGACCCAGAGTCAGAGCATGGACTGATCACTGCCATGGACCTTAAACAGGGCAGACAGGAAACCACGCAAGCCTACTACAACAGACTCCGACAGGCCTACTTCGGAGCACGCAACGAGCCAGGAATGGAGGACGATTTCAATTTCAGATCCCTTTTCCTCCGGAACCTGCACCCCACAGTAAGTCACTATCTGGGGGTTCTGGCATGCCCACGGACGATGTCCACCCAACAGCTGAGAGACTTGGCCCACAAGGCCTTCGCCAAACAAAGAGCTGTTTCGGAAAAGACAGCGAAAACCCACACCATCTATCCTGTCTCCACTCAGAGTGCAGAACTCACTCTAGAGGGCGCCGAGCAAAGCCACCATGACAACAGATGGTCACGAACCTTTCCAGCCAACAGGGGGCAGCGTGGACATGACGGGGCCCGACACAAACACCAAACTGGTCATTCCGGAAGATCCTGGGACAGGTCACAACCACCCTCCAACCCAAGGGATGAAGCCACATGGGAAGGAAAGAGACGACCCAGAAGGAGCCAATTTTCAGCAACACAAGCGTCAAGATCAGATTGGCAGCAGCCGAACCCTTCTCAACACTCTCTGGATCAGTCCAGATTTAAATCACCAGCAGGACCAAACTGGGAAGCCACATCTGAAGCAGCAGAGATTATGAGAGTTTTGAAGGAACTCCTCCAGGAAAGGCACCACAGGGGGGACAAAAAGGATGAGTCAGATCAGGCATGACTAAGCGTGCAGTCTTACCCTATCACCCAATCAAAGTCCCCTCAACATAATCCTCCCAACCAACTCAAACATAATCCTCTGCTGACCACAGAACGAGAGGCCCCACCACCAGGTGATGACATCACGCGACCAACGCAGATGATTACAGAACCACCAGAGCCAGCCAATTTCCAGCATCACGCCTCAAGCCAGGACCTTGATGTACCTGGGAGTGCTGTCTTGGTGGTCTGCCTTCCGGAAGAGTCACGTGAGACCGGTCCTGACTGCTTACCGATCACCACGCAAGCCCCAATGCCAAGACTGTTGGGGAACCTAATTGAAAGGGGGGTGGCCAAGAAACTCTACCTGACCACCACTTTGGAGGCTGTGTTGAAGCTAGAGGCCCTGGTGGACACAGGAGCAGACCTGACTCTGATGTCAGCCCAGCTTTTCGACAGACTTCAGATTGCTGCCAAGAGACAGAATCGAACTCTCGAATATAAGAACTGTGTGCTGAACGTACAATCATACAGCCAAAATGATGTACAACTAGAACAACTAGCTCCCATTCACCTAACCATCGGCCCTATGACTTTAGTACACCCTGTGTACATCTCTCCATTTGACACATACCCTCTCCTTATTGGAAAAGACCTGCTAGACCGCTTTGAGCCCCTATTGGACTTCAAACAGCTAAAAATTTGGGCTCAAGTGCGAGAACCTCTGCCTCCTCAGTCACCAAGATCACGCCAGACAGACGGCCAGGTCACAAAGGCCACAGAAGGTCTCGCCAACAACTGCGGGAACACACCGACCCAAGAGCAAGGTTCAAGGTCATCACTATGCACTTTCCAGCTGGCTACAGCAGGTGCACTACACGGCGAGTTATGGCATCCACCTGCCCACCCACCCACCCTTAATGTGGCTGCCATAACCCGCAGCAAACAGACTCTGCCCACTTCAATGACCACCTCACAGCCGCTTACGCTGGCTCCTCAAATCACCACCATGGACATTGCTGACATGCAGGCCTCTGACCCAGCTATACACACTATCCCTCACCACCTCTCTGACCCCTCCAACCGCCCTATCACAGCTGCACAAATGGCCAATACGCCAACCCTCAAAGCACTACTCAACGTGAAACCTATGCTGTGTGTGACGCACAATATTATTGGGTACTGCCCTGATGACGTCACTGCGCCAAGGCTTGTGGTGCCACAGTGCCTAAGGGGGGTCATGCTAATATATGCTCACGACACACCAAGCGCGAGACACCATGGCACAAGTACCACGTATGAGACACTAGAACAAGCGGCATACTGGCCCAGCATGCAGCAAGATTTGGCAGAGTATGTGAAAGAATTCTTTCCTTGTTACCAATTCCAACCAACAAAAACAAACCACAGAGCCTCACTGCAGCGCAGAGGAGTCACATCTCCTTGGTCAGACCTCCAAAGTGACTGGGTTGGACCCCTGCCTAGGTCAACTAGAGGCTACAAGTATTTCCTCACAGTCGTATTCCAGTTCACAAAGTTCGGGCTGCCACTGAGAGCCAACTCAGACAAGGGCACCAACTTCACAGCTGAGATTATACAGCAAACCTTGAAACTTCTGGGAATACAAGTACACCTGCTATACCAGCCAGGAGACACCAACTACACCACTCACCAGTACCTTGAGGAACCGCACCGGCATTTGAGAACCGCATTTGCTTTTGCCCAACAACGACTCCAAAAGAGTGCAGACGGCCGGAAAGCATATTACAACTGGAAGGCATCACACCAAGAACTGGACGTGGGTGACAAGGTCTGTTATTACTGCAACATACAACCGCCTCAGACATCCTCTCATCGGCTGTCAAAGGAGTTTCCTCCACACTGGACCGGACCGCATGAGATCATGGACAAACTCTTTCCTGTCGCATACCAGATCAAGCAAAGCCGTGGACAGAAAGAACCAGCGTTCAAATGGTTCCATCGTAACCAGATCAAGAGACATGTGGCTTCTGGCAGGGAAAGACAAAGGGGGGTGCTGCTGTGGCTGTCCTTGCTATGCCTCCAGCTAACCAGAGGACAACCACAACCTGAGATCACATCCCCAGGTCCAGCATCCGGCATTGCACTGAGGGACCAACATGGACTTCTCATCACCAACGACCGTAACCCTCAAGTATACCTGGCGTTGTACCACCTTCCAAGCGACGAGTACCAGTCTGCGGTGGAACTTCCATCTTTCTTCAAGGATCACAGCCTCACCCTGGAGCCCGAACTGGAACAGAGCATTGAGGAAGGGGGGTCTCAGATAATTGATATCACCCCAATCGACACAGCCCTCCAAGCATTGTCTAGGCAACCTGTCCAGACCAACTTTCCTGTTGCCCGATCCTGGACTGCGGCCGACACAGCTCTTTGCCTCGCCACAGCGATCAGTTGCACCCTAACTCTCGGCCTTGCCTCCGTCCTGTTTAACAGAGTAAATTTGGTGCAAAGGTCCATGAACCGGTGCACGGCTGCATTTCCCCGGACCTTTCAAGAAAAACCGCCGTAGGAGAGTACCCCAGGCGGAGGCAGTGCTGGTCCACCTGCCATCTGACTTACAGGATCCATCTGTCATCCCACCTTCATGTTCCAATGTGTCTGATAAGGTTTCTAGTTGAACACTTTTCAGCCACAAGGGGGGATTTGTAGCGTCTGCGTAGGATCACAGATGGTTGATCTTCAAAGAACCTTTTAACCTTTGACATTTACATACCAATTACAACCCTGGACCCTCACTCTGATCGTCCCGTCTTCCCCCACTGTCACAAATGTAGCGTCTGCGTAGGATCATAGATGGTTGATCTTCAAAGAACCTTTTAACCTTTGACATTTACATACAAATTACAACCTGGACCCTCAGCCTGATTGTCCCGTCTGCCCCCACTGTCACCAAGACGATGCGAAGCAGACGGGGTCTGCAAACTGCTCATCGGGGCTCCAAGCTTCAAAGCATTCCAAAGACCTCCTGTCTGGCCCCACCTTCGCAATACACAATCACGCACACACTTAAAACATATTGTCTGTATCTTGTGCTAGGAATATGTGATTATAAGTGGATCCCGTATATGCACGCGTTGTGTGTACGTTCCCTTGTATGAATTATACTAGTTACAACTTTCTATTGTGCATTAGGTAAACTCTAATTACCTATAATTAAGTGTATAAGTGTATCTCTACTTTCCTACCTCCTAAAGGTCCCTTTCTTGGTGTCAGAAGGAACTTCTCTTTACTACTGGAACAGTGATGCATACCATGTGATCACAAAATACATCATACAATTTCTATAAGGTAGAAATTGTAACTGCAACAAACTACAGTCTCTCTCTGGACCAGCCCTAAAAATTCCGGTCAGTCGTAAACCCAGACAAAGGGAACTTCTCCCGCCAAAATGTCACACTTGTGATTGGCTATTCAGGCCACATGATGGGCGTGCCAGAAAGCATTCAAAAAGAGCTTCACACAGGCACGAATGCTCAGAACTTCTCTTCTTCCTTCCGAGACACCTCTTTCAACACTTTGACTCTTTGGAAAGTTTACCTTCAAGGAGGACCTCCAGCGCCAGGCCTAAGGATCGAAGATCGTGACCCTACCGCATCAGGACTCTTTTGCATGAAATAAGGACCAATGCAAGTAACTATTTAGATGCACGTTTAAACCCCTTTTTAAGGTGAACTTAAGAATTCTCTGGCGATTCTCATTAGGCTGTGGTAAATTGATGTGTAATACTGCCATTCTCTTTTCATCACTTTTCTTTACCCTGTATGTATATGTTTGTCTAATTGTTGTATGTTACCTATAGCCGTGTTTATTAAATTCTTTAAATTCACAATCGTTTGTTTCTGTGTGCTGCTCACATCTGGAGTCACTGAACGTTTGACCCTTTAAGTTTACATGCTAAATTACTGCTAGTACGCAGAGTGGGAAAGCTACCTTTCCTGACAAGAGGGGGGATAATCGTTCCCAGAATTGATAAATAATTATATTATCTGCTCCGTGGACGGACAGATCAAGTAATTGTAACATTAATTCTGCTACAGTTTATCCCAAAATCTAATCTAAATGTTTATTGTTAATTATAACCAGTTATAATTAATTATAGATATTTCCTCTTGAGCTAATTCGTTACAAAGGCTTGGGCCTGGTTAGTACTTGGATGGGAGACTATGTGGGAATGCCATGTGCTGTAAGCTTTAACTATTGAAAAACTTTTAAAAATGAAAGTATTTACATGGCTTTGTTAGCTTTTTTTACCTTTTCTCCATCATATTTTGACAGTAAAGCGGGAGTTTACACTCTTTGATATGTGTTCAAGCCCCTTTGGCTTAAAGTTCAAGATTTTCAAGCAGAGTTTGTGTACGGACAAACCAGCTGAAGAATGCCCAATCTTGTCTGATCTCAGAAGCTAAGAAGGCTTGGGCCTGGTTAGTACTTGGATGGGAGACTATGTGGGAATGCCATGTGCTGTAAGCTTTAACTATTGAAAAACTTTTAAAAATGAAAGTATTTACATGGCTTTGTTAGCTTTTTTTACCTTTTCTCCATCATATTTTGACAGTAAAGCGGGAGTTTACACTCTTTGATATGTGTTCAAGCCCCTTTGGCTTAAAGTTCAAGATTTTCAAGCAGAGTTTGTGTATGGATAAACCAGCTGAAGAATGCCCAATCTTGTCTGATCTCAGAAGCTAAGAAGGCTTGGGCCTGGTTAGTACTTGGATGGGAGACTACCTGGGAATAGCAGGTGCTGTAAGCTTTAACTATTGAAAAACTTTTAAAATGAAAGTATTTACATGGCTTTGTTAGCTTTTTTTGCCTTTTCTCCATCATAATTTGACAGTAAAGCGGAGTTTTCACTCTTTGATATGTGTTCAAGCCCCTTTGGTTTAAAGTTCAAGATTTTCAAGCAGAGTTTGCTTACGGACATACCAGCTGAAGATTCCCCAATCTTGTCTGATCTCAGAAGCTAAGAAGGCTTGGGCCTGGTTAGTACTTGGATGGGAGACTATGTGGAAATGCCATGTGCTGTAAGCTTTAACTATTGTAAAACTTTTAAAATGAAAGTATTTACATTACTTTGTTAACTTTTTTTTAAAGTAAGTTAAGGGGTATTTTCTTTCTTTGATATGTTTTTCCCGCCTTTTTTTCTTTTTTTTTTTTTTTTTAACTTCCCTTCAGGTTTCTTTGTCTGTGTGTGCTCTACAACGATCATTCACAGGCTTGGCTATGGAGTGGGGTGGAGCTGAAATCGATTAGGTGGGGTTTTCCAGCCCTCGGCCTTAAGGTGCTACGCACCCTGATGTCAGTTTAATATCTGATACGTCATATTAAGCGGATTTTTAGAACAGGGAGTCGGCAATAGGGCCTGCTCCATCCGCTCCATTCATCGACCCAGTATTGCATTGCCTCTAGAAGGTGTGCACTTTATTGTTGTATTGCAAATAAAAGCTTACCACTCCAACTTTTTGCCTTTTCTCCATCATAATTTGACAGTAAAGCGGAGTTTACACTCTTTGATATGTGTT
The DNA here is from genome assembly GCF_900700375.1 of Denticeps clupeoides. NCBI lineage: Eukaryota > Metazoa > Chordata > Actinopteri > Clupeiformes > Denticipitidae > Denticeps > Denticeps clupeoides. The sequence goes on along the minus strand of NW_021629762.1, from coordinate 10,183 downwards.
CAAGCTCGTTTGGTTTAAAGTTCAAGATTTTCAAGCAGAGTTTGCTTACGGACATACCAGCTGAAGATTCCCCAATCTTGTCTGATCTCAGAAGCTAAGAAGGCTTGGGCCTGGTTAGTACTTGGATGGGAGACTATGTGGAAATGCCATGTGCTGTAAGCTTTAACTATTGTAAAACTTTTAAAATGAAAGTATTTACATTACTTTGTTAACTTTTTTTTAAAGTAAGTTAAGGGGTATTTTCTTTCTTTGATATGTTTTCCCGCCTTTTTTCTTTTTTTTTTTTTTTTTTTTTTAACTTCCCTTCAGGTTTCTTTGTCTGTGTGTGCTCTACAACGATCATTCACAGGCTTGGCTATGGAGTGGGGTGGAGCTGAATCGATTAGGTGGGGTTTTCCAGCCCTCGGCCTTAAGGTGCTACGCACCCTGATGTCAGTTTAATATCTGATACGTCATATTAAGCGGATTTTTAGAACAGGGAGTCGGCAATAGGGCCTGCTCCATCCGCTCCATTCATCGACCCAGTATTGCATTGCCTCTAGAAGGTGTGCACTTTATTTGTTGTATTGCAAATAAAAGCTTACCACTCCAACTTTTTGCCTTTTCTCCATCATAATTTGACAGTAAAGCGGAGTTTACACTCTTTGATATGTGTTCAAGCTCGTTTGGTTTAAAGTTCAAGATTTTCAAGCAGAGTTTGTGTACGGACAAACCAGCTGAAGAATGCCCAATCTTGTCTGATCTCAGAAGCTAAGAAGGCTTGGGCCTGGTTAGTACTTGGATGGGAGACTATGTGGGAATGCCATGTGCTGTAAGCTTTAACTATTGAAAAACTTTTAAAAATGAAAGTATTTACATGGCTTTGTTAGCTTTTTTTACCTTTTCTCCATCATATTTTGACAGTAAAGCGGGAGTTTACACTCTTTGATATGTGTTCAAGCCCCTTTGGCTTAAAGTTCAAGATTTTCAAGCAGAGTTTGTGTATGGATAAACCAGCTGAAGAATGCCCAATCTTGTCTGATCTCAGAAGCTAAGAAGGCTTGGGCCTGGTTAGTACTTGGATGGGAGACTACCTGGGAATAGCAGGTGCTGTAAGCTTTAACTATTGAAAAACTTTTAAAATGAAAGTATTTACATGGCTTTGTTAGCTTTTTTTGCCTTTTCTCCATCATAATTTGACAGTAAAGCGGGAGTTTTCACTCTTTGATATGTGTTCAAGCCCCTTTGGTTTAAAGTTCAAGATTTTCAAGCAGAGTTTGCTTACGGACATACCAGCTGAAGATTCCCCAATCTTGTCTGATCTCAGAAGCTAAGAAGGCTTGGGCCTGGTTAGTACTTGGATGGGAGACTATGTGGAAATGCCATGTGCTGTAAGCTTTAACTATTGTAAAACTTTTAAAATGAAAGTATTTACATTACTTTGTTAACTTTTTTTAAAGTAAGTTAAGGGGTATTTTCTTTCTTTGATATGTTTTCCCGCCTTTTTTCTTTTTTTTTTTTTTTTTTTTTTAACTTCCCTTCAGGTTTCTTTGTCTGTGTGTGCTCTACAACGATCATTCACAGGCTTGGCTATGGAGTGGGGTGGAGCTGAATCGATTAGGTGGGGTTTTCCAGCCCTCGGCCTTAAGGTGCTACGCACCCTGATGTCAGTTTAATATCTGATACGTCATATTAAGCGGATTTTTAGAACAGGGAGTCGGCAATAGGGCCTGCTCCATCCGCTCCATTCATCGACCCAGTATTGCATTGCCTCTAGAAGGTGTGCACTTTATTTGTTGTATTGCAAATAAAAGCTTACCACTCCAACTTTTTGCCTTTTCTCCATCATAATTTTGACAGTAAAGCGGAGTTTACACTCTTTGATATGTGTTCAAGCTCGTTTGGTTTAAAGTTCAAGATTTTCAAGCAGAGTTTGTGTACGGACAAACCAGCTGAAGAATGCCCAATCTTGTCTGATCTCAGAAGCTAAGAAGGCTTGGGCCTGGTTAGTACTTGGATGGGAGACTATGTGGGAATGCCATGTGCTGTAAGCTTTAACTATTGAAAAACTTTTAAAAATGAAAGTATTTACATGGCTTTGTTAGCTTTTTTTACCTTTTCTCCATCATATTTTGACAGTAAAGCGGGAGTTTACACTCTTTGATATGTGTTCAAGCCCCTTTGGCTTAAAGTTCAAGATTTTCAAGCAGAGTTTGTGTATGGATAAACCAGCTGAAGAATGCCCAATCTTGTCTGATCTCAGAAGCTAAGAAGGCTTGGGCCTGGTTAGTACTTGGATGGGAGACTACCTGGGAATAGCAGGTGCTGTAAGCTTTAACTATTGAAAAACTTTTAAAATGAAAGTATTTACATGGCTTTGTTAGCTTTTTTTGCCTTTTCTCCATCATAATTTGACAGTAAAGCGGGAGTTTTCACTCTTTGATATGTGTTCAAGCCCCTTTGGTTTAAAGTTCAAGATTTTCAAGCAGAGTTTGCTTACGGACAAACCAGCTGAAGATTCCCCAATCTTGTCTGATCTCAGAAGCTAAGAAGGCTTGGGCCTGGTTAGTACTTGGATGGGAGACTATGTGGAAATGCCATGTGCTGTAAGCTTTAACTATTGTAAAACTTTTAAAATGAAAGTATTTACATTACTTTGTTAACTTTTTTTTAAAGTAAGTTAAGGGGTATTTTCTTTCTTTGATATGTTTTCCCGCCTTTTTTCTTTTTTTTTTTTTTTTTTTTTAACTTCCCTTCAGGTTTCTTTGTCTGTGTGTGCTCTACAACGATCATTCACAGGCTTGGCTATGGAGTGGGGTGGAGCTGAATCGATTAGGTGGGGTTTTCCAGCCCTCGGCCTTAAGGTGCTACGCACCCTGATGTCAGTTTAATATCTGATACGTCATATTAAGCGGATTTTTAGAACAGGGAGTCGGCAATAGGGCCTGCTCCATCCGCTCCATTCATCGACCCAGTATTGCATTGCCTCTAGAAGGTGTGCACTTTATTTGTTGTATTGCAAATAAAAGCTTACCACTCCAACTTTTTGCCTTTTCTCCATCATAATTTGACAGTAAAGCGGAGTTTACACTCTTTGATATGTGTTCAAGCTCGTTTGGTTTAAAGTTCAAGATTTTCAAGCAGAGTTTGTGTACGGACAAACCAGCTGAAGAATGCCCAATCTTGTCTGATCTCAGAAGCTAAGAAGGCTTGGGCCTGGTTAGTACTTGGATGGGAGACTATGTGGGAATGCCATGTGCTGTAAGCTTTAACTATTGAAAAACTTTTAAAAATGAAAGTATTTACATGGCTTTGTTAGCTTTTTTTACCTTTTCTCCATCATATTTTGACAGTAAAGCGGGAGTTTACACTCTTTGATATGTGTTCAAGCCCCTTTGGCTTAAAGTTCAAGATTTTCAAGCAGAGTTTGTGTATGGATAAACCAGCTGAAGAATGCCCAATCTTGTCTGATCTCAGAAGCTAAGAAGGCTTGGGCCTGGTTAGTACTTGGATGGGAGACTACCTGGGAATAGCAGGTGCTGTAAGCTTTAACTATTGAAAAACTTTTAAAATGAAAGTATTTACATGGCTTTGTTAGCTTTTTTTGCCTTTTCTCCATCATAATTTGACAGTAAAGCGGGAGTTTTCACTCTTTGATATGTGTTCAAGCCCCTTTGGTTTAAAGTTCAAGATTTTCAAGCAGAGTTTGCTTACGGACATACCAGCTGAAGATTCCCCAATCTTGTCTGATCTCAGAAGCTAAGAAGGCTTGGGCCTGGTTAGTACTTGGATGGGAGACTATGTGGAAATGCCATGTGCTGTAAGCTTTAACTATTGTAAAACTTTTAAAATGAAAGTATTTACATTACTTTGTTAACTTTTTTTTAAAGTAAGTTAAGGGGTATTTTCTTTCTTTGATATGTTTTCCCGCCTTTTTTCTTTTTTTTTTTTTTTTTTTTTTTAACTTCCCTTCAGGTTTCTTTGTCTGTGTGTGCTCTACAACGATCATTCACAGGCTTGGCTATGGAGTGGGGTGGAGCTGAATCGATTAGGTGGGGTTTTCCAGCCCTCGGCCTTAAGGTGCTACGCACCCTGATGTCAGTTTAATATCTGATACGTCATATTAAGCGGATTTTTAGAACAGGGAGTCGGCAATAGGGCCTGCTCCATCCGCTCCATTCATCGACCCAGTATTGCATTGCCTCTAGAAGGTGTGCACTTTATTTGTTGTATTGCAAATAAAAGCTTACCACTCCAACTTTTTGCCTTTTCTCCATCATAATTTGACAGTAAAGCGGAGTTTACACTCTTTGATATGTGTTCAAGCTCGTTTGGTTTAAAGTTCAAGATTTTCAAGCAGAGTTTGTGTACGGACAAACCAGCTGAAGAATGCCCAATCTTGTCTGATCTCAGAAGCTAAGAAGGCTTGGGCCTGGTTAGTACTTGGATGGGAGACTATGTGGGAATGCCATGTGCTGTAAGCTTTAACTATTGAAAAACTTTTAAAAATGAAAGTATTTACATGGCTTTGTTAGCTTTTTTTACCTTTTCTCCATCATATTTTGACAGTAAAGCGGGAGTTTACACTCTTTGATATGTGTTCAAGCCCCTTTGGCTTAAAGTTCAAGATTTTCAAGCAGAGTTTGTGTATGGATAAACCAGCTGAAGAATGCCCAATCTTGTCTGATCTCAGAAGCTAAGAAGGCTTGGGCCTGGTTAGTACTTGGATGGGAGACTACCTGGGAATAGCAGGTGCTGTAAGCTTTAACTATTGAAAAACTTTTAAAATGAAAGTATTTACATGGCTTTGTTAGCTTTTTTTGCCTTTTCTCCATCATAATTTGACAGTAAAGCGGGAGTTTTCACTCTTTGATATGTGTTCAAGCCCCTTTGGTTTAAAGTTCAAGATTTTCAAGCAGAGTTTGCTTACGGACATACCAGCTGAAGATTCCCCAATCTTGTCTGATCTCAGAAGCTAAGAAGGCTTGGGCCTGGTTAGTACTTGGATGGGAGACTATGTGGAAATGCCATGTGCTGTAAGCTTTAACTATTGTAAAACTTTTAAAATGAAAGTATTTACATTACTTTGTTAACTTTTTTTTAAAGTAAGTTAAGGGGTATTTTCTTTCTTTGATATGTTTTCCCGCCTTTTTTCTTTTTTTTTTTTTTTTTTTTTTAACTTCCCTTCAGGTTTCTTTGTCTGTGTGTGCTCTACAACGATCATTCACAGGCTTGGCTATGGAGTGGGGTGGAGCTGAATCGATTAGGTGGGGTTTTCCAGCCCTCGGCCTTAAGGTGCTACGCACCCTGATGTCAGTTTAATATCTGATACGTCATATTAAGCGGATTTTTAGAACAGGGAGTCGGCAATAGGGCCTGCTCCATCCGCTCCATTCATCGACCCAGTATTGCATTGCCTCTAGAAGGTGTGCACTTTATTTGTTGTATTGCAAATAAAAGCTTACCACTCCAACTTTTTGCCTTTTCTCCATCATAATTTGACAGTAAAGCGGAGTTTACACTCTTTGATATGTGTTCAAGCTCGTTTGGTTTAAAGTTCAAGATTTTCAAGCAGAGTTTGTGTACGGACAAACCAGCTGAAGAATGCCCAATCTTGTCTGATCTCAGAAGCTAAGAAGGCTTGGGCCTGGTTAGTACTTGGATGGGAGACTATGTGGGAATGCCATGTGCTGTAAGCTTTAACTATTGAAAAACTTTTAAAAATGAAAGTATTTACATGGCTTTGTTAGCTTTTTTTACCTTTTCTCCATCATATTTTGACAGTAAAGCGGGAGTTTACACTCTTTGATATGTGTTCAAGCCCCTTTGGCTTAAAGTTCAAGATTTTCAAGCAGAGTTTGTGTATGGACAAACCAGCTGAAGAATGCCCAATCTTGTCTGATCTCAGAAGCTAAGAAGGCTTGGGCCTGGTTAGTACTTGGATGGGAGACTACCTGGGAATAGCAGGTGCTGTAAGCTTTAACTATTGAAAAACTTTTAAAATGAAAGTATTTACATGGCTTTGTTAGCTTTTTTTGCCTTTTCTCCATCATAATTTGACAGTAAAGCGGGAGTTTACACTCTTTGATATGTGTTCAAGCCCCTTTGGCTTAAAGTTCAAGATTTTCAAGCAGAGTTTCTGTATGGACAAACCAGCTGAAGAATGCCCAATCTTGTCTGATCTCAGAAGCTAAGAAGGCTTGGGCCTGGTTAGTACTTGGATGGGAGACTACCTGGGAATAGCAGGTGCTGTAAGCTTTAACTATTGAAAAACTTTTAAAATGAAAGTATTTACATGGCTTTGTTAGCTTTTTTTGCCTTTTCTCCATCATAATTTGACAGTAAAGCGGGAGTTTTCACTCTTTGATATGTGTTCAAGCCCCTTTGGTTTAAAGTTCAAGATTTTCAAGCAGAGTTTGCTTACGGTCATACCAGCTGAAGATTCCCCAATCTTGTCTGATCTCAGAAGCTAAGAAGGCTTGGGCCTGGTTAGTACTTGGATGGGAGACTATTTGGAAATGCCATGTGCTGTAAGCTTTAACTATTGTAAAAATTTTTAAATTAAAGTATTTACATGGCTTTGTTAGCTTTTTTTACCTTTTCTCCATCATATTTTGACAGTAAAGCGGGAGTTTACACTCTTTGATATGTGTTCAAGCCCCTTTGGCTTAAAGTTCAAGATTTTCAAGCAGAGTTTGTGTATGGACAAACCAGCTGAAGAATGCCCAATCTTGTCTGATCTCAGAAGCTAAGAAGGCTTGGGCCTGTTAGTACTTGGATGGGAGACTACCTGGGAATAGCAGGTGCTGTAAGCTTTAACTATTGAAAAACTTTTAAAATGAAAGTATTTACATGGCTTTGTTAGCTTTTTTGCCTTTTCTCCATCATAATTTGACAGTAAAGCGGGAGTTTTCACTCTTTGATATGTGTTCAAGCCCCTTTGGTTTAAAGTTCAAGATTTTCAAGCAGAGTTTGCTTACGGACATACCAGCTGAAGATTCCCCAATCTTGTCTGATCTCAGAAGCTAAGAAGGCTTGGGCCTGGTTAGTACTTGGATGGGAGACTATGTGGAAATGCCATGTGCTGTAAGCTTTAACTATTGTAAAACTTTTAAAATGAAAGTATTTACATTACTTTGTTAACTTTTTTTAAAGTAAGTTAAGGGGTATTTTCTTTCTTTGATATGTTTTCCCCGCCTTTTTTCTTTTTTTTTTTTTTTTTTTTTAACTTCCCTTCAGGTTTCTTTGTCTGTGTGTGCTCTACAACGATCATTCACAGGCTTGGCTATGGAGTGGGGTGGAGCTGAATCGATTAGGTGGGGTTTTCCAGCCCTCGGCCTTAAGGTGCTACGCACCCTGATGTCAGTTTAATATCTGATACGTCATATTAAGCGGATTTTTAGAACAGGGAGTCGGCAATAGGGCCTGCTCCATCCGCTCCATTCATCGACCCAGTATTGCATTGCCTCTAGAAGGTGTGCACTTTATTTGTTGTATTGCAAATAAAAGCTTACCACTCCAACTTTTTGCCTTTTCTCCATCATAATTTGACAGTAAAGCGGAGTTTACACTCTTTGATATGTGTTCAAGCTCGTTTGGTTTAAAGTTCAAGATTTTCAAGCAGAGTTTGTGTACGGACAAACCAGCTGAAGAATGCCCAATCTTGTCTGATCTCAGAAGCTAAGAAGGCTTGGGCCTGGTTAGTACTTGGATGGGAGACTATGTGGGAATGCCATGTGCTGTAAGCTTTAACTATTGAAAAACTTTTAAAAATGAAAGTATTTACATGGCTTTGTTAGCTTTTTTTACCTTTTCTCCATCATATTTTGACAGTAAAGCGGGAGTTTACACTCTTTGATATGTGTTCAAGCCCCTTTGGCTTAAAGTTCAAGATTTTCAAGCAGAGTTTGTGTATGGATAAACCAGCTGAAGAATGCCCAATCTTGTCTGATCTCAGAAGCTAAGAAGGCTTGGGCCTGGTTAGTACTTGGATGGGAGACTACCTGGGAATAGCAGGTGCTGTAAGCTTTAACTATTGAAAAACTTTTAAAATGAAAGTATTTACATGGCTTTGTTAGCTTTTTTTGCCTTTTCTCCATCATAATTTGACAGTAAAGCGGGAGTTTTCACTCTTTGATATGTGTTCAAGCCCCTTTGGTTTAAAGTTCAAGATTTTCAAGCAGAGTTTGCTTACGGACATACCAGCTGAAGATTCCCCAATCTTGTCTGATCTCAGAAGCTAAGAAGGCTTGGGCCTGGTTAGTACTTGGATGGGAGACTATGTGGAAATGCCATGTGCTGTAAGCTTTAACTATTGTAAAACTTTTAAAATGAAAGTATTTACATTACTTTGTTAACTTTTTTTTAAAGTAAGTTAAGGGGTATTTTCTTTCTTTGATATGTTTTCCCGCCTTTTTTCTTTTTTTTTTTTTTTTTTTTTAACTTCCCTTCAGGTTTCTTTGTCTGTGTGTGCTCTACAACGATCATTCACAGGCTTGGCTATGGAGTGGGGTGGAGCTGAATCGATTAGGTGGGGTTTTCCAGCCCTCGGCCTTAAGGTGCTACGCACCCTGATGTCAGTTTAATATCTGATACGTCATATTAAGCGGATTTTTAGAACAGGGAGTCGGCAATAGGGCCTGCTCCATCCGCTCCATTCATCGACCCAGTATTGCATTGCCTCTAGAAGGTGTGCACTTTATTTGTTGTATTGCAAATAAAAGCTTACCACTCCAACTTTTTGCCTTTTCTCCATCATAATTTGACAGTAAAGCGGAGTTTACACTCTTTGATATGTGTTCAAGCTCGTTTGGTTTAAAGTTCAAGATTTTCAAGCAGAGTTTGTGTACGGACAAACCAGCTGAAGAATGCCCAATCTTGTCTGATCTCAGAAGCTAAGAAGGCTTGGGCCTGGTTAGTACTTGGATGGGAGACTATGTGGGAATGCCATGTGCTGTAAGCTTTAACTATTGAAAAACTTTTAAAAATGAAAGTATTTACATGGCTTTGTTAGCTTTTTTTACCTTTTCTCCATCATATTTTGACAGTAAAGCGGGAGTTTACACTCTTTGATATGTGTTCAAGCCCCTTTGGCTTAAAGTTCAAGATTTTCAAGCAGAGTTTGTGTATGGATAAACCAGCTGAAGAATGCCCAATCTTGTCTGATCTCAGAAGCTAAGAAGGCTTGGGCCTGGTTAGTACTTGGATGGGAGACTACCTGGGAATAGCAGGTGCTGTAAGCTTTAACTATTGAAAAACTTTTAAAATGAAAGTATTTACATGGCTTTGTTAGCTTTTTTTGCCTTTTCTCCATCATAATTTGACAGTAAAGCGGGAGTTTTCACTCTTTGATATGTGTTCAAGCCCCTTTGGTTTAAAGTTCAAGATTTTCAAGCAGAGTTTGCTTACGGACATACCAGCTGAAGATTCCCCAATCTTGTCTGATCTCAGAAGCTAAGAAGGCTTGGGCCTGGTTAGTACTTGGATGGGAGACTATGTGGAAATGCCATGTGCTGTAAGCTTTAACTATTGTAAAACTTTTAAAATGAAAGTATTTACATTACTTTGTTAACTTTTTTTTAAAGTAAGTTAAGGGGTATTTTCTTTCTTTGATATGTTTTCCCGCCTTTTTTCTTTTTTTTTTTTTTTTTTTTTTAACTTCCCTTCAGGTTTCTTTGTCTGTGTGTGCTCTACAACGATCATTCACAGGCTTGGCTATGGAGTGGGGTGGAGCTGAATCGATTAGGTGGGGTTTTCCAGCCCTCGGCCTTAAGGTGCTACGCACCCTGATGTCAGTTTAATATCTGATACGTCATATTAAGCGGATTTTTAGAACAGGGAGTCGGCAATAGGGCCTGCTCCATCCGCTCCATTCATCGACCCAGTATTGCATTGCCTCTAGAAGGTGTGCACTTTATTTGTTGTATTGCAAATAAAAGCTTACCACTCCAACTTTTTGCCTTTTCTCCATCATAATTTGACAGTAAAGCGGAGTTTACACTCTTTGATATGTGTTCAAGCTCGTTTGGTTTAAAGTTCAAGATTTTCAAGCAGAGTTTGTGTACGGACAAACCAGCTGAAGAATGCCCAATCTTGTCTGATCTCAGAAGCTAAGAAGGCTTGGGCCTGGTTAGTACTTGGATGGGAGACTATGTGGGAATGCCATGTGCTGTAAGCTTTAACTATTGAAAAACTTTTAAAAATG